>NW_010097949.1:0-20102 GCF_000699245.1 Pterocles gutturalis
AAATCGATTTTAAGTCTATGAATAGTCTCACTGAAGTCACTTCTAGGCCTTAAATGACTAGCTGGAGGACTTTGGGCCTGAATGTGTCAGGGTGGGTTTTAGTGTGTTTCTTTGGTTTTTATAATGAATACCATTTCCATTAGTGAGGAGCTGTAATATCATCCAGAAAGAATTGTCGTGTTGTATATTTACGCATGAAATAAACTTCTTCACCTACTTTAATATGAGAAGTGTTTTGGTGACGTTGCTGCCGCTCTGGTGTTGTCACTTGATCCCGATAGAGCAGTCGTTCTTCTACCATATGTTCCTTCTCATCACTTCCAGGGACTTAGATTTAAAAGAAAGGAGGCATTGCTCGTACAGGCTGGCCTGTGCAGATTTCTGCCTAAGTGGATATCCAGAGGGCCCCTTACACATGCCCAGGTGATAATTGTCACAGTGTACAGTTACATTTGTGACAGAGCTATGAGGAGTAAGCAATAGGGGGATCCAGCTGTCGTGCTGCACAGGAACGTGGCGGTGCTTCTCAAGAAGTGGGTCTTGACTTCTTCCTGAGAACCGTGAAGGACTACTAGGAAGGTAGAGAGATGTTGAAAACATGTAATAATAGGAAGCCAAGAAAATTTTGCTCCTTGTGGCTCTTCCCATTCAAGCTCAAATGTTCTCTCTTTGGTGCCTTGAAGTGCATGCAGAAACAATACAGGCCGTCTTGGTCTTTGTGGTGGTTGGTACTGGCTGGAGGCCAGGTGCCCTCCAAAGCCACTCTGTCACTCCCCAATTCAGCTGGACAGGGGAGAGAAAATATAACAAAAGTTTTGTGGGTCAAGACAAGGACAGGAAGATCACTCACCAGTTACTGCCACAGGCAAAACATCCTCAACCTGAGGAAGTTAGTTTAATTTATTACCAATCAAATAGGGTAATAAGAAATAAAACCAAATCTTAAAACACTTTCCCCTCACCCCTCCTTTCTTCTGGGGCTAGACTTCACTCCTGATTTCTCTCCCTCCTCCCCTCCAGCAGCGCAGGGGGACGGGGAATGGGGGTTGTGGCCAATCAATCACATGTTGTCTCTGCTGCTCCTTCCTCCTCGGGGGGAGGACTCCTCACTCTTCCCCTGCTCCTGCGTGGGCTCTTCTGTCCACAGGTCCTGCCAGGAGCCTGCTCCAGCACGGGGTCACAGCCTCCTTCAGGCACCCATCTACACCAAGGGCTGCAGAGGAATCTCTGCTTCGGCACCTGGAGCACCTCCTCCCCTCCTCCTGCACTGACCTGGGTGTCTGCAGACCTGTTTCTCTCACATATTCTCACTCCTCTCTTCGGCTGTACTTACTGTTACCCAGGGGTTTTTTTCCCCTTTTCTTAATTGCGTTATCCCAGAGGTGCTACCACTGTGGCTGATGGGCTCAGCTTTGGCCAGCGACAGGTCCATCTTGGAGTCACCTGGCATTGGCTCTGTTGGACATGGAGCAAGCTTCTAGCACCTTCTCACAGAAGCCACCCCTGTAGCCCCCCTGCTACCAAAACCTTGCTGCACAAACCCAGTACAGTCTTTGATAGATTTTCTTTTTTACTTTGGCTTCATTTATGAAGACTTGAAATAATGCTCTAGAAATCTGAAGAGCCACTGAAGTGAGAGACTTAGTTACTGTTTTTTAAACACTCAGGGCTGACTTTCTTGAGAGCAGAGGGATACTTTCGATGGCATCATCTTGTCTTTACAGGGAAAAGCACAGGCGTGTCAGGCATTTTAAGTCAAGCGAGGAGTCTGGTGAGATTTCTCTGTGCATGTTTGGGGGTTTTAATTCCTATTGCTTCTTCAGTGAGCCTGGGGCTAAGAGGAGAGAGGTGCTGTTGTGCAGGTTTTTCTAATTCCCTTCTGGCGTCTCCTGGATGGAATATTCTTACCTTCATAATATCCTCCAATATTGATATTGTAAAGTGCACAGATAAATATCCTGTAAAATCATGATCCATTCAATTACTTGTTATTTTGTGTGGGTGTTGGTAGTCTCACTGTAGCTTCACAGAAACGAGACGGGTATTGCTGTGTTTCCTTGTAGTGATCACAGGGCAGCATCGCAGTGGTGTCATCTCTGCCCGAACGCGGATCGATGTTCTCCTGGACAGTTTCCGTAAGAAGCAGCCCTTCACGCACTTCCTGTCCTTTGCTCTCAACCAGCCAGCCATCCAGGAGAAGTTCCTGCAGTTCAAGGAGGAAGTGTTGGAGAAATGCTCAAAGGTAAGGAGCCATGTGAGGGTTAAAATCAAGCAGAAGCCCTTCCGCAGAGTGCCGTTTCATTTATTGAGATGGCTTTTTTGGCGTTTACCTTGAAGGCCTGACTCTGTTCTATTTCTTAGGAATGTGTTTTAATGGGTCTTTTACTTAAGTTGGTGGATCTGCTGTGAATTTGTTGGGTGCTGTTGTGAAATCTTGTGGAATGTGGAATGACTTACTTAGTAAATTGTTAGTAAAATATTTTGTTCTCCTTAGGCATTTGCCTAGGTGGGAGGATATCTAAAATTCAGAAGAGGGTTGGGGGGTTTTTTGGTGTTTTCTTTTTTGTTGTCTTTAATAGGAAAGTCACTAAATAATGTAGTGGACCTTTCTTCATTTTATGATTTCTACATACCTGTGAAACCAGGTAGGACTCACAAGTTTGCTGCTGCTTCTAGTTTGCTTTTCTTTTGGATACTGACAGTGAAGGAAGATGGGTGTCATTACTGGAGCGGAGCGAGAAGTGACTTGGTAGCACATGCCATCCTGCAAATGTAATCGTGTCCCTTCTTCCCCATGAGACTTTGTGCTGACAGTCCCTCCCACCTGCCTTCACATCTGACATTGAGAGCAGCAGGAAATAGGCACAGGGAAATGGGGGACAGAATGAAGTGAAAGCCGTGTATTCCCTGGTTTATTTTAGCCTGTTTCCAGTTTGGCAGAAGTGGTATGTCAGTGCACAGGGCCAGGCTGAGGAGAGGGAATGGTATTATTAAATTGCCATGTCCTCTGAGTGCTGGGCAGACATCTCGAGGCAAGAGAAAAGAGTTCCTCTTTGTGGCCGGTGCAGGTTAGACTACATACATGCAGCACGGTTTTGTGGGCTGATATTATTACCTTCATGTCCCTCACTTCTACTTATGCCTTTCAAAGGGGAAAATGTAATCTTGCAGTTAGCACAGCAGAAGAAGTTTAGTTTCCTACATCTTCATGCCGTGTGTGTGAATCATCTGGTATCTGGGGAGATGGGAGTTCTTGCTCTAGTTTTTGTGGTCATTTGCATGTTAGTTGTCTTCATCTCTAAGAGCAGAGCTGAGCTGGCTCTGCAGTCTTGTCTTTCCTGTCAGTTCTGATTTAAGTCCCTCTTCTCCACCAAGCTTCCTATTTCAGTGACATCTTAAGAGTTTTCTGTCACTCAAGTTTCCACCTGATGTTAAATTCAACTGAAACTGGTGAACAGATCGAGGGATTAGCAACCAGTGCAGTGCCATGAGCACCCTCGGGCCAGTAGGGTATCACAGGCTCAACCGTCTATCCCCATTAGCCATTGTCAGCTACCTTTAATAAAGTTTACTTTTATTACAGGAAAGCCCTGAAGACAGGGGGATGGAAATGTGAGCCTGAGAAAGTGCTGGCTGGACTGAGTGCTGGACTGCGGGCCGGTGTCAGTGGTGGCCTGGCTCCCTCTGTTGGTTTCTAGCTCCAGTCCTTGTGTGTGGACACACTAAAGTTACAGGGAGAGAAGCAGATCTTTAGGGGGGCTGGGTACTTCAGCATGGGGCTCTGCTAGTGGCTGTTGATGCCATTGGTTCTGGACTGAGACCTCTGCTTTCAGTGTGGTGTTTCTCTTGCTCCTTGTCTCCTTCTCCATCTCTTGTCCCTCCTGGTGGACAGCAAACCCAGCCCTGCCTGCTGTGCAGAGCGGTGAACTCAGTGTCATCCTGTACGTCTTGCTGTGTTCTGCCTTCCAGGCTGCCTTGGTGTCAGACAAATCCTTTCCGCATTACATCTCTAAGATGTGGCCTCTTCTGTTCATCTTTGCAGCTAATGCTGTCATCCATGCTGTCATCCTGGGTTTTTATTCCTGCAACACTCTGGCTCACATGGCACTCGCTTTTCTTGTGGAGCCCTCATTTTTCCTGCCTGCTGCTTTGGTTGCATCACTGCAGCCCTCCGTTGGCCCAGCCTCTGCTGGTGATCTTACTTCCTCTCCAGACCCCTCCTCATCTGTCTCTGTCACATTGGTTGTCTCTTGCTCACTCCTAAGTATCAGTTTGCATTCCTCGATAGGCAGGGACGTCTGCCATCCACTTAGAAACATGCTTATAAATTTATCTCAGTGCTTTCCCCAGCGCTGTCAGTCATGTTCAGAAGGAGCTGCCTGGGAACATCTGCAAACTTTCACGTGCTCCTTGTCCTGGAAAGCTCCAGAAACCCAAATGTGGCCAGTGGAGTACTGAAACCGCTGCCAGACAGGCTAGTCATGTTAATTTTTGCTCCTCTTGCCTGACCTTCCGTCTCTCTTGCCATGTTTTCGTTCTGTATCTGGACAGCGCTAGTCCTGGTCAGGGATCCTGCCCCGTGGGTGTGCACGTGGGAACACATCTCAGCCTAACAGCTACTTCTGGATTTCAGTAACCTCAGCCTTGAGCTGCACTCAGAAGCAGTACTCGGGCATGAATCCTCCTAATACCAGTAACAGCAATATCTCCGAGAAAGTGTGGCACTCAAGGCACAGTGTGCCATTTGCTGCTGCTGAATCACCAAGGTGCTTTCGGGATTCTGCCAAAATGGCAGCAGCTGAAGCTGCCCTATAGCAGGACAGATCTATATGGGTCTGGGGCTGCAGTTGCTGCTCAGCAGGCTGCGGGGGTGCAAGGTGCCCTGGCCTGGAAGCTGCGGGGTTGTGTTGGCACTGCTCTGTGTCCTGTGCCTCTCTGGAGGGCTTGAAATGTTCCTGGTGCTGCATACCTCCGCTCTAAAGTTTCCTTTTTTAGTTTGAAATGTGGAATTCAGTCAGTGGCAGGTATTTGGGCATTTGCACATGTATAGCCTGGGAGTATATGGTGCTTTATTTTTCCGCCAGCCCTCCTCCTGGGATTAGCAAACGAGTTTCTAGATATATTGCAGCCTGTTAGTTCAAGGAGTATATCGTGGCCCCGTGTGTCTCTAAATCACCCCGCCAGCAGGTAATGCCACACTAATACCACTTTATCTCACAGCAGGGTCTGCTAGAAAGCACATCAGTAGAGAAAAACAGTAATTCAAAACTGTGCCTCACAGAGCAATAAGAGAACTTATAGATTTGGCCAAAACAATGGGATTTCTCAGGATACTTGGAGAAATCTGGATAGGTTTCAGTGACAGGAGCTTCTCTTCCTGTTGCAGTTTGCTGGTGCAAGACATTGCAGAATTAGGTAAACTCCAGTCTTAGAATGAAGCTCGATAGTAGCAGTAAGGAAGGGAAAGGACCAGGTGTGCGTGTGGCCATTGAGCATCTGTGAGGGGCTCTGTTTCTCTCTGAAGCAGTTACCATGACAACCATTCATTTCTATTTCATAGCACAGTGTTACGTTGGTGGGTATGTGCTTTCTAACTTCTTTTTTTTTTTTTGGTGTGTGTCTTTAGGACCTTTTATGAGATGAACCTTGTGTTAAAATATGGAGGTGTTGTCCACACTATTGTGCGGTCAGGGCTGCCAGGCAGTGAAGCAGGGCTGAGGGGAGGCTCTTCTCAGGCTGATTCAACGTAAATGCAGGGAGGTGACTCACCTGGACAGGATCGTTACTGGGCTGGTGCAGTGGGAGGTCCAGAGCACTGGATGACCTTGGAAGTCTCCTCACGTAGTCATGTAGGTGTCAGAGTGAGGAGAACTGAAACGTCTGTCTGAGTATGCAGGTGGAAAAGGGAAGAGACTTTGCAGTAATATTGCTGTGAAAAATCACAGTTGGGTCTTTGAGAGCCGTGCAAACGCAGCATTTGCAGTCTTAACAGGCTGCAGATGTGGCACGGAGAGGAAATATGATTGCTGTAATGTATGGCAACCTGTAAATATCAGACATTGCTAATGAGATATTCTGTCTCGGAGTGGAAGGGGCAGAAAATGGGAGGGGTTTTTGAGCCTGCAGTTCTTCAGTCAGTTGTGAGGAAATGGTGTTTTTCTGGCTTACTCCTTTGTTTGTGCATCAGGGTGGAAGAGGCCATATAGCTGGCATGTGGTATGCTGCTATTAAGAAAAAAAAAAAGCTATCTACAAATACTGGAGGCTGTTAAGGCTGTAGAGACGATGCAGCCAGGGAGAAAGAGCTCAGGAGTTTGATCCTTTGCCTCATCACACAGAAGACTTGACGTGTGTTGTGGTTGTTGTGGTCTATGGTTTCCCTGATACAGGGTCTTAGATTTGGAGGAACAATGTGCTTGGGCTTTGCAAAGAGACGTGAAGACTCCAGATAAAACCTTTTCCATGTTTCTTCTAAAGGAGGAGAGCAAAGGTAGAAGTCTAAGGAGCAGGTGGGAGGAAAAAAAAAGTTAATTTTTAAGGCTAAATGAGTGGAAATGAGTTGTTGTTTGACCGGGCTAAAGCTAAAATGGACAGTCATCACATATGGATGGTGCATAAAGGGGATATTCTTCCTGCCTCTCAGGACATCCTTAGAGAACCCAATTTTGAACAGTAAATTTTTAGAGAGATTATAAAGTCTGTTTTATACATTTCTATCTGCCAGCGAGTTCCTGCAAATGCACCACTTTCAGATTCCACCGTAGAACATGGGGATTCCCTGCTGCGACACCTCGCCTCCCCTGATCTGGCCCTCTGCTTTCATTAGGACTGGAAGCCACCGCTTGCCACAAGCCACTGCAATTTGTGCTTTCAGGAGTGCCCACCTTCCACTGCATGGGGGAGCAAACTGGTGAAAAAGGAGCTTGTCACCATGAGACACTTGGAGAGCACAGCTTAGATCCCAGTGGATCCCTCTGATGCTGAATCTCAGTCCTCACTCCTGCTTTTATGGTTGTAGCTTGCCTTGAGAGGGTTCCTTAGGTATTTGGCAGATGTCTCTAAGTCCCAAAATCACAGTGTTGACACGGTCGTTTCTCCTGGGCTCGTTCTTCCTGGAGGAGGACGTGATTTTTTTTCTTAGCAGTAGTTATGAACACCTATTTCTAGGCTCTGTGTTGCTGTTCTCTGGCCCTGCTGTCAGAGAACTGAAACCACTGGACAGGGTGGTTTCCCGTGAGGCAACACAGCATTGCTGATGGCATATCATAATCTGGGTTCAAATAAGTGGGTTCAAATAAGTAGTTTCAAGCTTTTTTGCATCTCGGCAAGCAGCATCCAGCCACGAAAGACTGCTAAGATGCCTGCAGAAACATTGCCTCTTCCAGGGAGAGCTACTTCTGACGAAGCATCTATTTTACACATGGGAGAAGTGGGATTGGCCGGCCTGTGAGTGTAAGCAGGGTTTCTGGGAACTGTCTGAAATACTAGGGACTAAACCAGAAAGATTATCTAGGTCTTGGCCTGCTCACTGTGCACTGCTAACCTCCCCAGCAGCGGTGGCACGGCTTGCGGAGGTGACGTGCCATCACCTTGTCAGCTGTCAGCCCACCCGCCGTTGCTGGAAAGCTCAGGGGAGAATGCTGCTTTTGAGGCAGGTTGATGTTTACAGTACAAATCGTGCTGGGGCAGAAAATGAGGGCAGGGCTTCTGCTTTCTGAACTACTTTCTCGTTACTGCAGGAGTGATGTTGGCCGGCTGTGCGTGGCAGGGATAAATAGAACTTTCTCCCAGTTTCTGTTGCCCAAGTTATATTTTTGTGATGGGCCAAATATTCTCCGGCTATGGATACCATTGGAGAAAAAAAGCTGACAGAGAGAAATCATGTCCTGTCATGTGTGTTAACAGCAAGATGAATTAAATGAAGCCACAAGGCTTTTACCACAGAGAAGGGAAGGTGAGATGGAGCCATCCCTTTTTCCTCTGCTCCTGATGTGCCTGACGTAGTTAGTCTGGGCTTGTTTCAGGCTGCTGCACGACGCTGAGGTTTGCAACACACTTTGCCACTACTAGCATGGTGCAATTTGGGATTTCAGTCAGAATTAAATTAATTAGCAGCAGTGGAAGGTAGGTACATGCTCTCTCTCTTCTGTGGACCACCACACTCTGCCAGCCTACAGCTGCCGGAGCAAGCCCCTGGGCTCTGCGTTGCTAGCTGGCTTGTTGCTAGTCCAGCCCATAAGCACCGCTGTAAAGAAGAGTATGGATGTTGTCATCAGGCATGAAAAATGCTGAGTGAGATTTGGGGAATTAAACTCTGAGGGGCTGAGATAGTGCAGTGTTTAAATGCCTGAAAGGTTTTATTTCAAGCTCTGAAGCACAGCTGGAAACTTCAAAGCTGTCATTCTCAGTCAGTGGACTTTTTTTTTCAGACAGAGAAAGGCTGCAGTGGCCTGGAGAGTTGTGTTGGCTTCTTCTGGAGTTAAAAGTGGAGGTTACTTAATGCACTGATGGAAATTGCCACTAAGTGGAAATAATTGTTTTAATATGGGTGTGTTAACCATCCTCCAGGTATTTTTATAAATATCCTAAAACAAAACAGCATGTTTTATAAAGCTGAGTGTAACCACTGCTCCACCTTGGAACAGTTCTTCCCCAGCAACAACATGTAGTTTTTCTTATAAAGGGAATTTAAACTTAATTCATCTCAGCAAACTATAGGGCACATGGGAACAAGAAAAACATAATTATCAGAGCTGGTATTAGCTGTGCTTGTGTTGTGAGGTACAACCTGTGTTTAGACAGGATTTAGAGACCATTTAAAGCTTGTCATTACAGCTGGTTCCAGCTTTATTGCACAAGAAATGGACTTAAGTTTTAAATCTGTGCTGACTTGTGTTGAGTTCACTGCTGACTGCAGCCACCGCTTTGACAGCTGTGGAAGTCTTCTGTCAAAATCCTGTACGAGTGAGTGCTGCTGTTCCTGGGTCCTGAGTTAGAAGCTGGTCATAATGAGCTTCCAGGCTGCTGCTGAGCAGCTCCGATGAAAAGGCAGACGGGGAGCATGTGTGCGGTGGGGAGCTGTGCCTTGCCTGCCAGGCTGAGCTCGCTCACTTGCAAAGACTGTGAAATATTTCTCGTTTCAACTTTTGAGTCACTACCAACCCGAGCAGCAATGCAGAGATAAAAGGTTTGATGGCAGTGGCTTGGTACCTGTTCTGTCATATTTATCCCTCTGATGGAAGGGTGGGGGTGTGTGTATGAGATAAGACACATACATATGATTGATTGACTGATTTGTAGGATCATGGGGTCAGCAGCAGCCTGTTCCAGAACCCTGCAAAGCTTCACCTGACTCTTGGGACGCTGGTACTTCTGAACGAGCAAGAGATCCAGAAAGCATGTGACCTCCTGCAGCGATGCAAAGAGGACTTTGTGGAGTAAGTGTTAAAAAAGGGATGTCATCACCAAGGGTACGAGTAGGGGAAAAGCAGCATGCTGTCTTTGACAAGGGGCAATGAAGAGAAAAGCAGCTCAATAGCCTGTTTCAACTCTAGAAATGTAGGAAAAGGCTGAAATGTTTCAAATGGGAGCAGAAGAAATCACCAAGCAGTTACAAAGAGTCTAACAGCGTCTCAGCTCAGCTCAAACCCTCAGCATTCCCTGAAAAGCTGCTCATTTATTTTTCTCGCATGCGTCCCCGTCTGTTTTTGCGTGAGCAATTTTTGCAGTTGTCCCCTTCCTGCTGCAGAGGGAGGGATGAGCTCTGGTACCTTCGCGTGTTGCCTGCAGCGGGCTCTGGCCCGCTGCTTCCCTCCTGCCTCAGAGCAGATGCTGAGTTGTCCTTGACACTCATTTCTTGATGCAGGGAGCTTTGTGCAGGGAAGCCAGTACGAGCCGTGTGAGTAATGAGTCTGAAACATTCAGTGCTGCTCTAGGACCAGGGCTTTCTCGCTGCCTGTCAACACAGAGCTGCAGATATTAGGGCTTTAACTGTAAATGTGGTTAAATGACACTGTAATTAGCTTATCTCTGCAGCTTAGAAATTTGAGATGGCCTGAGGGATTGGTTTATTTATTTATTCCTGAAGAGCCTTTGCACATAGAGCATGGGTCCTTGATTTTTTTTTTTTCATTTGTTACCTCTGTGCATGAAGAATTAGCCATGCCGTGCCAGGTAATATCTGTGGGAATTAGTGCATGGCCAAAATTCATACCTCTGCCTTTAAAGGGGTGGCTCCAGTTGTTCAGATGTTGAACAGAAATGCAATTGTGTTTCCAGGGGAAGGCTCTGCCTGCAGTACTTGGAAAGTGCCAGCTTCCTCATAAGTGGATTGAACTGAGGCAGAGAAAATCTTTCCTCTCAGTGTCCTTTAGTGGAGGGAGAATCAACACTTGTAGCTAACCTTTAGGTTATTTCCTCTGCAGTACCCAAATAAATATACTTTGAAAATTAATTTAGGCTCCCTTCCACCCACATAAACCTTCATTAGCATTCATTTGCGTTTCTAAAAGCAGGTAGTGCCAAGTGGAGGTAGATGGGTCCTTTTTGACCCTTTTTAGAATCAATGGCCTTTAATGCTCTTGGTGTGATGTGCACAACAGCGAGTTTGTGCTGTTTTTCTCCTGGTAAACCTACTGGAAGGGGAAATCACGCTCTCCTTATTCCACTGGGAGACTTTGCAGAGAATCTCCAAGGCAGTCTCTAGGGCAGGCTGAGCAAGGTTATAGCAAAGTCACACTCACATTGTTAAGTCGTGTTTATTACTTCTGCCTGCCCAGAAACTCCCTGTACTTTCCAGGAGAGCTTGACGTTAAATGAGGCAACAACACTTACGGGGAGCTTTTGGTGTGGTGCCCTGCCTCCCCGTGATGTTCTGGTGGTAAAAGCAAGGGAGGCGGTGTGTTTGGAAGCAGATACACTTTGCAGTGTGTTTGTAGGTGTGGGAGTGCGTATTATATCCCACACACATTTTTGGTTTCACCTTCCTTGCAAGCATAGCCAGAGCTGATTTGAAAACAGCTCTATTTGCTTCCAGCGTTTGTAAGTGGATATTGAAATGTACTTAAAACTGTATTCTGTGTCAAGTACGTTTCCCAGCGAAAATCAACGAGATAGAGACTTTGTGTCATGATCGCTCTCTTCGCACGGAAGGTGGAATGAGAACTTGTACCATTTTGCTGCTGATGAGTTTTCTGAAATGTACGTGGAGCCTTCCGTTTTGAGATGGCCTGTGAACACTGACAGATTGGCTTAATGTGTGTCTAAAACACTGCACATGTGAATTTAAATGTTTTTACAGTGTTTCTTGAGATGATGAGACAATAGCAGCTGTAGCCTTTTGAGCTTTAGAAATTAGGGAACCTTTTTTGTTTGGGTTTTTTTTTTTCAGTGCAAGCAATGTGAAGGACTCCTCAGTGGTGTTCAGCACCCCGTATGTTCTCTATAACTTTAAGTCCCGCTAAACCTCAAATTTTTGTTTAACTATAGCAAAAAATGTATTTTGTATCATTCCTTTAGTAAAACCAAATATTTAGTGCATGCATGAGGAGTACCATGCATTGTATTTCAAAAGCAGGTGTGATGTTTTGCTTTTTAACATAAGAGATTTCTTGCATTTTAGCCAAATTGCTGGAGGCAAGCCCCTGACTGTGGAGGTGGCAGGAGTGGAGTACATGAACGATGACCCTGCCATGACAGATGTCCTTTATGCCAAAGTCCGCATGAAGGATGGTTCGGACAGGTATGTTCCCCATGGTCCTTTCTTTTATTCCTCCTCGCTGTGCCAGAGAAACCCTCTGCTGTCTGAAGCTGGTGGGTATTGCTAGCGGTCCTTGGGCTGGCAGTCAGGAAGATGAAGTTCTTCTTGCTTCCTAAACCGGTTAAGGCAGTAATGTGTTTGCTCTTTAAATCAGTCACTGGTGGCACAGCTGAAAGATGTCATTTGTTTCTGTAGCAGTCTGTCAGATTGAATAATGGTGTCGTGGCTTGTGCAGCAATAAGATGGCCAAGGAGATGCTCCTGAGATGACTTAGGAGGCAGGACAACTTGGCCTCTGCTGTCTAGTTCCCAGCCTGCAATCCAGATTAATCTGGACACCTTGGCATATTCTGTAGCACTTAATTATTCTTAAAACCCAGTTACACCAGAAGGTCCTCTGAAAAGCATGCCTTGGTTACAGAGTTGGTTTTTGTTTCTGTAAGCAGCCTGGATCCGTCTTCTGAGCTGCTGGGGTGACATCTCAAAGCCTGGTTGATGTCAGTATGTGCGTGTGTGTGCCATTTGACACTGTGGCTGGTGGCTTTAGCTCTACAAACAGTGCTGCCCGGGATGTGGCAGTGTCTGGACAACCTTCTTCCATCTCATTTTTGACAAGTACGTCACCAGTGGCAGCACCATCTTTTCTCTTAGTGCTTTCTGGAAGACTGGGGAAATGTGAGAGCTGTTGTACTCTGTGCTGCCGGTTGTGGGGTGGGTGAGAAAGAGGGTATGGGGGTAGCCAAAAGAATTTTAAAATTCTCTCAGCCTCAGCTTTCTCTTTTTCCTGGCCATGCTGCCCTTTTGTTGTCTGTTCCCATTGCTAGAGGACAGCAGGAGCTAGCAGAGGAGCATGGAGGGGTGCAGCTGGAGGAGAGAGGCTGTGAGCAGGACGGGCTCACGGAAAGAAGGGACGTGTTCTGGCATCTCCTTTCCCCAAGGGCTGAGGAGACAAGGGGGGGCCCCTACTTAAAATCAAACTTTGGAGGAGATTGGAAGTGGGATAAGGAAATGGGTGGGAAAATGAAAATGGAGGAATTGCTGGGAGGCGGTAGGAGTTCAAATCTTTTCCTCTTCTCGGCTCTTCCACTTTGAAGTCTGTCCTACCCTGAAAGAGGTGAGATAAAACAAACGGGACGGGTGGAGAACTGGGACAAGCTAGAGATCATCCAGGAGACAGAAGCATGGGGAGGAACAAGGCTGAAGCACTCAGAAAGACGAGACGAAGGCAGACACCGAATGACCCAAATGCCCTTCCGTGGGTTTGTTGGAAAAAGCATTCAAAATGTCAGCTCTGATAGCTGAGGTGTGGGCTTCTCTTGTCCCAAGTCTTCGAGCTCTGGATCATCTCTGAGGTGCAGCGCTTGTGAGTCTGCTTGCATCGGAAAATAAGTCTGTGACGTGAGAGGCTGGTAGAGAAATCCTGTAGAGTCTTAAGAGGGCCTAAAGTGAGGCAGTGATGTCTGCCTGCTTCTGGGGACAGCGTGAATTGTTGGTACGAGCACTGTGCTCTGTGTCAGATGCCAGCTGTAGCCGTTTTGCTGAGAACCCACTTAGCCATAACGCTAGTAGAAAATGCTGATGTGCATTAGGGGTGGCAAGGCTGCTTTTGGTAGGGGAGAGAATTAAGGTCTTTAAATCCAATTCTCCTTGAAACTGAAAATGACCCCCCCCAAGGAGAGACTGATGTCTCCTCTGACCTTCACAGAGGTCTGTTAGCTGAGGTTTTGACCAAACCCAGATCTTGTGCTTTGCATGGCACCTTGAGGCTGCCAGCTCTTCCGCAAAACCTGTTTTGCTTTTTGCATAACAGCGTGCTCAGAGAGGGCCAAGCAATTATAAATTTTTATCCTTGGCCCAGGTCAGTCCTGTCCTCACGTGCAAATTAATTCATCTGGCACTTCTCCCCTAATATAATTCCTTAACTAACTGTTAGCAAGCATCTAGAAAACATTTAGCTTTGCAGAGGGGAAAGAAGGTATTTTTGTGCAGATGGAGAACAGTGAAAGTTTCTTTTGCTGCCTTTGAGATTCCAGCAGACACAGCGTCAGGTGATTATAAAGAGGGGATAAATGATGATCACTCCAGAAAACTTCACTTTATTTTCTAGTTGCTGAGCAGCAACATGTACCTCTTGCCTGCTAAAACCTGTTGTGCTTTGCTTAGGGAAACGGGGAAAGCAGGCAGAAAGCAGATTTGCCAGCTGCAAGGCCAGTACTAAAGGAGAGGGCAGCCACATGGTTTGCCATGCTGGATCAGACTGCTGCAGCCTGCGTTTAAGAGAGGTGTGTGCCTTCCTGTCTCATGCGAGACATTTTGCTAGCTCTGTGTAGTTCCTGGCATGGCTGAGGGGTGGAGTTTCCTTCCTGATCTTTGGATGATCTTGATGAGCTTAAGCTATAAAGCAGGAGATTTTATTTCCCCTGATTTAGCTTGCATAACTGCAGACAGAATTAGGGGTTGGCAAGGCCTTCTGCACATATAATGGCTCAGACTGAGGGAGGGATCATGCTCTGATGCTTCCCACGTGGCAAATAATTTCCATTATAATTCATTCTAATTTGTTTTATTTCCTTGATTAGCTTTATAACGTAATAAAGCACCATTTTCACTTGAGCTATTCTCCGTTAATTTGTTTTAGTATTGTCTGTAATGATATTCATTTAATCTTTGTCATTGCTAATTTTAAAAATCACTGATGTAAAGCCAGAAAGTACTAGAAAGCTGTGACGATTGGTAGTTTGGGTCTCAAAATCCTCACATGGCGTCTGGCAGCCTGTGAGGAGCAGTACACAGGGTAGGAGCCAGCATCTGGAGCTTGTCAGCCCTGGGCTCTGGGGGCCAGCCTCAGCAAGACCATGCTCTGCCTCTCCCGCTGCAGCAGAGAGGCCAAAGTGGTGGCACCTGGAGGGGCAGAGAGCTGTCTGACCCCTTGGACACGGTAAGAGAAGTCCAAATTCTTCTGCATTGCATAAAATGCTCTTGCATTGTGATCACCAGGGAAGCTTTGCGAAACAGACAGAACTTTTTGCATCAGAACTGAATCCTGATGGCTGTGTTCACTTTCCATCAGAGACGAGCTCCCTTTCCCCGTGTACGTGCAGAGACTTCATTTCACACATGCTGCCCTCCCTGGTTGAAAAGCAAGAAGCTTACTGTGCAAGGGTTTCTCTGTGGTTTACCCTGCTGTGTTATTTCTCTTTTTGTCTCGCCAGACTGCAGGTGATTGCTGATCAACTGGTGGAAAGGTTCGTGGCCTCCAGCCTGATGCTTAAAGAATGGGATAGGGTGAAACTGCACGCTACAGTCATGAACACGCTCTTCAGGAAAGATCCAAGCGGTGCGTATCCCTCGTCCTTACTGGTAAATGCGTTTAAAGTAGTACCTCTGAGTGGAAATGCTTTTGATTTTGTGATTTTTTTTCTTAGTCTCAAAAATACCCACAAAGTTGTGTGGGGATGTCACTAAATAAAACGCAGAAGAAAACAAAAAAGCAGAGTTGGAGAAGGCAGGCATGCTTTGAGCACTTTCTGGATGTTTGCTAAGATTCTTTGTCATAGTTTCAGAGACACTATCACCCAGTAGCACTCTTAAGATCCAGACCAGAGAGGAATGCATTCAAGTACCATGTAAGGCCTTGGCCTTTCTGTGCCCCAGCGTTAAACTGAAATTCAGTAACAACTCCATGTGCTGTGCTGACCTTTAAACAAGATGAAAATGTGATCCTCTCTGGCCAAGTTAAAGATTGCCCCTTGGTTTAGGAACACGATTCCAGTGTCTTTCTCATTCAGTGAGATTCAGACGGCTGCAAGGCTGAATATGAGCTATTATTGGGTGCAGAGTGTCTGCTGACAAAAGATTGTCTGCTCTGGCAGTCTATAGCATTGTTCTTATCGCAGTACTTTATGAAGCAGCCTCAGATGCGTTGCACTCAGGGAGGGGCAGTGTGTCACAGCCTTGTTCTCCACATGCAGACCTGCATAAGGTTTGTCACTCGTGTGTCATTTGCAAGCCTTAACAGCATTGCACTAAATTTTCCTAGTTTTCTCTGGCGCAGTGGCCTCTGCACCATGCTGATAAGTTATGTCAAGTATTCTCCAGTCTCTGTACGGACAGCAGTAACAGGAGGTGGTTTGTATTGTAGTTTTCTGTGCACCCAGCAGCAGACTTTGGGGATGGCTGTTACTGAAGTCAGATAAATGTACTCAGGTGGTAGAAACCCTGAAAAGACAGGGCTTAGCTCTCTCAAACTGAGCCCTAAAAAATGATGAAAATGCAAGCCCAAAGTGCTGATGTGGCTCTCTGTCCGGGAAGGCACACAGGCAGCCACATCTGAATATGAGTCTATATTCTGAGCAACCCCACAAGGCATGTGAGGCATTCAGACAGCGGTGACACAGATAGCCACAGAAATCACTTTATATTCAGTACAGGATTTGAATAGCATGCTAGGTGTGAGTGGGACTTCATCGTTAATGCTGGAGATGAAAAAGAAATATTGAATATATTCGCTAAGTGAAGCAGAGGTCCTGTGGAAAGAACAGGTCATGTACTTAGGGATTATATAAAAATCCAGACATGCTCCAGGAAATGGATGTAAGATGTAGGCATTTGGCATTTGCTGCAGGCCTGGGTTGCTATTCTGAATGGCTGTGTGCGTGGCTGTGTGCCCACCCCGCAGAAGCATACGTACCACACGTATGTGCTTCCCAGAGTAGGCAGCAGAGGTTTGTATAGGTGCTGTCAGGATCGCTCCTGGCATCGTGCTCACATGCTCAGTCTGGTATTTGGTGCTGTTCCAGGCAACACAAGTGCTCACAGTGCTGACTCTCACCCTGCAGGATGTGGGATTAAAATAATCCAGAAAGGTGCAGATGTGTTGCACTGAGCCATCAGCCCTACAGCAGCTACGATTTAGGGTTTTTCCTCCATGTAACATAGGTGATCCCCACAGAGGCACCATTTCCTGCGTGTTCAGCCTTGTTCCCTTTAAAATCAAAGGGGAAGTGGTTTGTGTTTTTTTTTGCACTAAGAACTAGGCAAAGATGGTTTATTAGCTGGCAGCTGACTTTGGGGAGGGAGAGGGTGGGGGGTGAAGTACAGCACACCCAGTTCTCCCATCTGAAGCTCATTCTGGTGGTGGCTTTTCTCTTGACAGCTGAAGAGCGAAACAATACAGTGACTGGTAAATCATCCTTCAAGGAACGGGAGTCGTTTGATGGCCGAAATATCCTCAAGGTCAGTATGAAACAATTAGGGAAATGGAGCCAGCTGTGGATATCGTATAGCATAAAGAGGTTGAAACACCTCTTCAAGACTGCTTTTGTCTTAGGCTTATGGGATTTCCTGAGGAGGTGAAATCTGTTTAGAAATTAAACAATCCAGATCACTTATAATTGGTGGCATTACAGTATTTAACAGAAGCATTCTTAAAGCTGGTGAGGCTCAGATCAGGAGTATGTAGCACGAATGCTAAGTGGGTGTTCGTGTTGTCGTTTACTTTGCTGGTGTTTTACCCGGGAGACTCAGGCTCATGTCGATTCTCAGCCCACTAGAAAGGAGTACTTTGTTGGTCTTGTTCTACTCATATATATTTATGAAACTAAACCGGACTGCTATTTCACTTACTCTTTTTTTTTTTTTTTTTTTTTTTTTTAAAACGTCTGCTATTGATTTGCATGGTTTTGCTCCAGAAAAATAGCAGATAGCGGCAGGGAGTCCCACCAGCCAGGATCTGAGGGCTTTGGCAGTGATCAGAGGGTAGACAGCAAGATCCCCAAGGCCATGGAGGTGGGTAAGGCTCAAAGGGGAGCATCCTGCAGCCTCCCAGGCTTTGCCAGCCAGGGCTGAGACCATAGGCAGGCTCTGCTGCTCGTCCAGATGGCAGTGTCAGACTGATGCTGTGACACTTGGCCCATGAGAGTGTCCAGAGAGAAAAGACAGGCACAGAGAAGCAGAAATGGCAAACAACACTGGTTTGCAAGCAAATTTGCAATCCTCATTGTGTGAGGGGATTTGTTGCAGGCAGCTCTGATAAGAGGGAGACGGGACAATGCCTGAATACATTTGGGAACCCATAGGAGATATTCTGGCAACAAGACATGGGAGAGGATGCAGGCTGGGCCGGAGTTGGATAGACGAGAAGGATTTTAAGGCACCAGAGGAGGGAAGGCGTGCATTTTATCAGTGTTTACATTTTTGCTGTATAATGCATTAGGCAATGGCTGCATGGGGATCTGAAGGCAGGGAGTGGAACTGATTGATCTCCTCTGCACAGAGGACAAACAAAGGGACAGAATTAGGTTAAGCTCTCATTGTCCTCAAACGGGCTGTGCAAGCGCAGTGTCGTGACTCAGCATCGCCGCATGTTGAGGGTTCGGTGTGAGACTGCAGCATTGCAAACTGAAACAGGAAGGCCACGGACGTGGTCCCTTTCTTAATGTGATCTGCGAGTGTTGGTTAGCTCCTGGCATCAGAGCCAGGCTCCAGAAGGGGAAGGTGGTATATGGCAGGAGCCCTGAGTGCCTGCAGGGACTCAGCTTTCAAGGCGTACACCCACATTTCACTTTGCCCTTTGTTCCTTTCTCTTGCATCTGTTAAACTTGTCCTCAGACTTCAGAGAGACATAAAATCCAACTGTCAGTCTTCCTTCATGCTCCTCATCCAAAACCATTTACATTTTGAAAGGCGTTAATGATACTCCCTTTACTGGTCACACCATTGTGGACTGTATTGTGGGGTCTTGTGGTGCTTAGAAATGCAACTGCCCTCCCTCCGGTGGCTACTTCTGACTCTTGCTGCTCTCTGAAATCTGAGGCAATGCATTGTTAAAGCTCCTAATTGATTTTGTACTGATGTAGCCAAAAGAGCTGCTGGCTGTTTGGGCTGTTGATAATTACTTCAAAGCATGTCTTGCCGCAAGAAGTGTCATCCTTCTCCCTCCACCTCCGCTACTTTTTCTAACCTGCTCGCTTCATATTTCCCTTCGGTGTCCCACGTGCCTGCAGCAGAACGCCCGTTGGCATTAATTAATTACATGAGTCATAAATAGCTCCAGGCTTCTTACCAGAGGAGCCCAGGCTCAGCCAGCCACTGATGCATTCTAGCATGACCTTGCAAGGATGCGCCAGTTCCCTCCCAGCCCCATTTATATACATTATTTATCTTCTGCTCAGGGAGGCTGCCATCTCGCAAAGCGGCTTCATTAACTTTTGCAATAGGATCTAAACGACGGACTGATAATGAATGTGGCTGCAGTTAGGCAGGCTGGCTTGTGGATGCCGTGTCCCCTTGTCGGTAGGATGATGTGCCCTGCATGTGTTTGCAGGCGATGGGACTCTGTGACAGCCGTGGTAGGTGGCAGCATTTGCACTTGGAAAGCTGACAAAGCACGGCTACTAGAAGGGCATCAAGTCAGAAAACTCCGGATTCATCGCTCTCATTCCCGTTGTGCAGCTACGACTGGTGCTGTTGGGCCAAAGGCTTTGCCTAGCAGAGGGCAGGACCTGAGTATCAGAGCACGATGGAGATGTCTTGGCTTGCTGTCCCAGGCTGTGGCTCCCCGTGGTCAGAGCTGGTGTGTGTGTGCAGATGCACTGGCAGCACATGTTTGCTGATAGCATGCTGGCGTTACCCCAGGCTCCAGCTGGTATTTTGCTTTTAGCAGAATGAATCGGAACTTTATTTAATAATCCTTTTGTTCTACCCATTCCGCAGAGTTAAATATCCCCTCCTATTTGTGCTAATAAATGGTTGTGAAGGCCGGTACCTTCCCACACTGCTCAGAAAATAGATTCTGTAGGATGAGTTGCATTTGGGAGTTTAAATTACATCTGTCTTGAAGAGTATCCATGAAAAAGGCTCCCTGGCCTGGCTGGTGCTGAAAGCGCAAGGCAGTGTATGCCCCAACAGCTGAGTGATTTGCGTCTCCCATGGCAGAAGCGCTAGACGCTTCAACATCATGCTTTTCTAGTCCCAAAAAGCTGAGGGTGCTTTGTGAACCGCTTCATGTGGAACAATACGAATTTCTTCTAGGTGGCTAGTAGTTAGCTGAGCGACTCCTTTCAACATCTGACTCACGTACCCAACTCTTGCTCCGCTTGGGAACAAAGTGGGTCATCTCCATCAATTCACAGCTGAAAAGACAGCAGCAGCTCCTTCCCCATGAGAGAAGGGTCAGGCCGGGTGGGTGGCCGGGCCTCGGGGAGATGCTGGTTTGGCAGCTCCTCTGCCTTGCCTCCTCCTGCGTCCTCCCGGGCAGTGGCTGCGTGCCCTGCGTCGCAGCTGGCCAAGCAGCACAGTCCTGGCACAGAGGCGGCTGGGGCAGCTGCCTGCCTCTCCAGAGACAAG
>NW_010097949.1:20133-26162 GCF_000699245.1 Pterocles gutturalis
AGCACCTGCCTGCATCTCCAGAGACAAGGCTTGGCTGCCTCTGGGCTTTTATTTTGTTTCTCATAGTGAAAAAAATTAAGGCTGTGGTGAATAAATAAAAAATGCAAAGAAATGTGAAGGTACCACCTGGCCAGAATTTTCTATTATGCTTTCAAAGGAAATGAGGGTTTACAGTAGGGAGAAAGGACTGGACTCTCACTGGGTTAAACTGGAATATTTGGCTTGAGGTCTGAGGAGTGGAAGGGTGGTCTTTGCCACATACAGACAAGAGGGAAGCACATTTTGCATACAGAAGAAGATGAACCCCACCGCTTAGCACCGATCCGTGCATTAACAGCTTACAAGATTAAACACTGAGGGAAAAGCTATGGCAGTCCGACAGCGGAGCACTGCACGTCTTATGTCTTAGGGCATTAGGGGAGACTTTAAGCTGGGATACAAGACTGGGAACGGGATCAGCTGAGGCAGGAACACATGCTGCCATGCCCTGGTCCGGCGGCAGGAGCAGAACGTCAGGCTGCAGAACTGCTCGGGGAGGGCTCCTGGGTCAGACAAGGTGTATTTCAACAAGGCTTCTTCTCTTTTGAAGCCTGCAAAGAGGGTATTAAATTATGGGACTGTATCTGCTTTCACCTGGAGGAAGCGGAAAGTGCATTTACTGACTCATGTGCCAGGGCTAGTGGAGAGCCGATCACAGCAAACAAACCTGTCAGTGTTCTCTCTTTTAATTTCTGTCTTGCTGGGTGAGAGTAGTGCAGTGTCTGTGGTGTGCAGTCGTTCAGTGTAAGACATTTGATGCAGTGTCGTATAGAGAGATGCAATTAAAAGGAAAAATCTTGTCCTGGATAAACCCTCTAACCTCTCCAAATACCCGAAACCCACCAAGCACTAAACAAATTGACATCTGCCGCTGTCCAGAGACACCGTTACCAGCTCCACTTGCAGATGAGGAGTGCTTCCTGTGTTCCGCAGCCATAACTACCCCAGCCTTTTCTCTCTAACTTTTGAAAGTTAATTTAAGGAGACAGAGTCTTTTCCTGGTGTATTTTGAAGCTGAGGAAATCAAAGGGCCAAAGGACTGGTGTTGGGTGAGGATCAAGACTATCTGGTGTTCAAAATGGGTAAGGGCATCTTGTTATCTTCAGCGAGGTGATAAAGATGTATATCCCAAGGAGGACCAGCAGTTGGAACAAGTACCTAACGGGAGGTGGCTGCTTGGAAAGTTTAGAGTTAAAAATACCAAACAAAAATCCACTGGGGTGAGAACAGACTGAATAAGAGATTGTGGTGCAACATCACTGTATCAGAAATAAGCCAGTGCTTTCCTTGCCTTGGTTTTACAGAAGAATCAAAAGCAGAAATGAAAGGCTGTAATGCCGCTTTGCAGAGGAGAGGATGTTTGCCTTCAGTTCTGATCCTGCCATTATCGAGGGATGCTGAAACGATCGAGGGGGCTCAGCAGTGTGCAATTAGAGCAACAGTGGGATGGGAGGATGTGACAGTTGAGCAAATGAGGCTGGAGATTGATGTTTGTATGATCTTGGGGAAAAAAGGATATTAAATTGGGGTTGCCATGAAAATGCTTTCCTATGAATTGTATTCTTCAGGAGGAAAAAAGGCTTATTATATTATTTGCATTCAGTGAAGCAGGAATCTGAAGCGGCATTTGAAAAATCAGACTAGACAACAAAGGGAAAATATCTTTGCTGGAATATTTGGGCCTTGGAGCAGAGCAATGAGGTGGCATTGGAGGTATTGACAGAGGCCTGGGATGCCGCACTGAGGAGAATGCAGCACAGGATGTGCAGAAGGTTTGTATTAACTTGCCCACGTGTGACAGAGATCCCTTTGGTGGCCTAACCATAAAGGGGAGAAGCCTCTTTTTTTTTTTTTTTTTTTTTTTAATGGGGTTTTTTTTGGCGGGGACATTTTGGGAGGAACCGTGAGTGCTGGAAGAGGGAGGATTTGCTGAGGGGGTTATAAAGTTTCTGAATCCCTGCTCTGTGCCCCCTGGCACCATCGCAGTCCCCTCCAGCCTAGCAGCTCTGCTGTTTTAGGGTGCTGTGGGTGCTTCTGCCTCCCACCCAGTGGGCATGCCACCTCCTCATGTCCCCAAGACCACTGGTCGTGCCACCAGCCAGCTGAGATAGCATCCCCTCTTTGATCTCAAGAGGACAATTTCTTTAGTTGGAGCTGGCAGGGGCTGAATTACAGCAGCGTCTTAATAGAAGACAGGGACCCAGCACATTAAGTGAAAAAAAAAAAAAAGAAAATGAGGGAGCACATTGATTAGCAAAAGTAGCAGATCATCCCAAAGGTGCCGTGACCCTTCTGCCAGATAATTTCCTGGGTCTGTCCAAATTAATTTACTGGCTTGGTAGCTGTGCTCCTGCTTTTAGTGGTTTGGTGAGCATAGCGAGTAGGTCACATTGATGGGAGCTCCTTGTCCTCGTGTTCCCAGATGCGGCTCAAGCCTCCTGCCACCTCTGCAGTAAAGCTGAAGCCCAGCTCTTAAAAACTGTTGCTGCCTTTGCTATAATAGGCAGTACTAGGAGCCATGGGGATGAGGTTTCTTCAGAGAAACACAGTGCTTGATTATTAATTTCCTTAAACAAGTTGTACTGTAAATCCCTCATGTTTGAGGCATAGCATTTAGTGGAATTTAGTGGAGCCTTTAGTGTACTGAAGGTTTTTTTTTATTCTTGTCTGAAAAGATGTGCAAAAATCCGGTAACCTCCAAATGTCCCACTTGTATTTGTTTCTTAGTTTGCAGAATGCCTTTCACCATAGCAACTAGCGTTTCATTTCCTCCAGTGCATGAATTTTCATGGATTTGTGGTGAGGAGGGGAACAGACCCAAAACCCTGAGCTAAAGGAGAGGTTTTGCAGTACGGCAGTGGCAGGAGCATCTCTAGATTTAACTTGTGAAGGAGGGGGCATCCTGGAGGGAGAGGATCTCAGCTGAACAAAGGCTTGCATCTGGCCCCAAATGGTTTTATTTGCAAGAAATCAGGCCTGACAGATTAATTTAGACTATTGCTGAATGTCACCCTCTCCGCTGCTGCATCACCCTCTGTCAGCCAAGGTGGCTTTGCTCCAGTTTTATGAAGAGCTGAGGTTTCGTGTGGTGGCAGTCAGAGGAGAAGGATCAGCTGCTTCTATGTTCGCAGAACTCAAAACCTCGCACCTTTTCCACCCGTGGAGGTCAGGAGGGTGTTATGGATGGGGTGAAGCATGCTTCTCTTTGGTCTGCAGAGCAAACCCAGCTGGGGAGAGGCAGGGAAATTGCACACATTAGTAGGAGGGAACAGAGCTCCAAATGATCTTGAGAAATCCAGCAGAAACAAATGGGCTGCTGTGAACAAGGACAGGTCCAGGAGGGAGCGGTGGCATTGGTGCTGGACAGAGAACTGCCTCAATACCAGCCCCATAGAGTGGGGTTTGGGTTATGGGGAGCTGCTGCGGAGCACCAGCCAGCTGGGTGGGTCTGTGGAAAGAAAAGAAAGTGTGTAAAGTGAACCCCTGATGGTGCTTAGCTGAAGTACCTGTCCAGTTTTGGGCACAAAGAACCTAGAAGGCAACTTCCAACTCCAACTATTCTGTGATTCTATGTTTCTGTGATAATTGGAGGGCTAGAAAATTTCTGCAAGCTGAAACTGAAAGATTTAGAGCCGTTTTGAGGCTAATAAAGGAAGGAGGAGAACAACACATAGGAAAAATTCTTCAAGCATGTGAAAGCTATTGCCAGTAATGGGTACTCTGTCCTCCATGGCAGGGCAACAAATAATGGGCTTCAGTTACAGCAAGAGATTCAAAATAGGTGTTGGGAAGGAGAATGAAACACTGCCCTAGAGAAGCAGGAGAAACGGGAGTCCTGCTTGTTTGGAGGGAGCAGAGGTGTTCAGTCCAGGATCTCCTAGTGGAGATAATGATCTGCCGGTGGAGTCAGTGACCTCTTTTGGTCCTTTCTTCAGCTTGTTGCTGTATGATTACTACGTTAAATATATGCAAAACACCCGTGAGGTGGCATTTGTGAGCGTGCCGAAAGCTTCTTGGCATTTACATGGCATTTACTTTGGCTCAGTAAAATAAAAATATAAAAAAGAAACCTCCCAGCATATGCGCCTAGGATCTTTCTCCCTGAACTCCGTACGTGCTTATTGCTCTTAGATTGGTGGTACTTTTCCAGATAAGAGATGGTTATATTGTTATTGCTTTCTGAGGGATGGCACCGGTGATTTAATCAGAAGGGCTTTTCCTGTGTCGTAGAGGAGATATCCCTGACTTGAATCCCACGGTGGGCTCGTGCTGACCCAAGATGCTTGTTTGTAACTTCAGGTCTTGGTGGTTCGTGGCAAAGCTCGTGGATATAAATGGCTCAAGAAGTAGGAAGCTGAAAGCAAATGATAAAGGAGTTAGGGTTTTGTTTATGGCACAGATCAGCTACTCTCCCTAAAGATAGGCTGCTGGGACTTTATGGCCAGATTTTCTCCCTCCTGAAGTCCGCGCATGCTTTACTCTTCCTAAGGGAAATGAGGCAGAAGGGTCTCTGCTGCCACCTTTTAAAACCTGTCAGAGGTTTAAAAGCCAGGAAAAGGAGGCAGTTGCTAATTTGGAGAGGAGGTGGGGAACACCGGGAAGAGCTGCCCTTCTGGATGAGTGCTGGTTTACCTGCTTTTCCTACGCTTATTCTGCATTATTGCTGGCAAGCTTCCAAGCACAATTAAATAATCATTACCAGAGTGGTGTCCAGAGTGAATAATAGAGGAATCGGTTATTTCTTTTTTGGCACCAAACTGTTTCAGAAAACATATTTTGAAAGTTGAAAATAGAAGAACAAAAAAATCTATTAATTGAACGAACTACCCAGATCTTGACACGTTGCCCGGTTGTGTGTCATCTTCTGGGATCCACCAGGGGATTTGACTTGGGGTTTGTCTGTCATAGTTTGGGGGAGTTTAGGTTGAGAGTGGAAAGGGTTTTGGTGCCTTTCTCAGGACGAGGAAGGAGCTCTGCCAGCACGTACTGCAGCCTGGGAATGGCGCAGCTTCTGCCATTTCATGCTGTGGAGGTAACATCAGTGTTTCTGAGTGTTACTTTCACATTTCTACATTTTTTTAAAATGTTTACTCCATCCATGTTTTTTGCTTAATGCTAAAAATTAGCTCTGTAACACAGCAGTTTGCTGAAGAGTTGGCACCTACCCCACTGTAGCTGGCATGGGTACTGCTGTTGTGTTTTAGCCAGATGATTTGGAAGAGTGATTGTTCTCTGCTCTTCTGCAGTGTTTTCTGTCCTGAGCTGTGGATGCATTATACGAGTGTTAATTCAGATATATAATCCCTTATGAGATGGAAAAGTATCCTGATATTCATTTGGGCAAGTCGCAGTCCGTGGTATGACCTGTCTGGGTCTCTTCCCTCCCTTGTAGTGTAAGATAGTGCAAGAAGGGTTTGGGGTGCTGGTGTCGTGCTCTGCTGCCAATACTGCCAGGAACATCCAGGGGAGGGTGCAGAGAGTCTGAAAACAAACAGGTTTCATTGCTCTGTATTGAGGCACCTCTTCAGAAACGCCCCTTAATTTTTCTCCATGCTTGCCAGCAGGTGCCTGGGATTTTGTTTGCTTCTTCCCTTCCCCAAAGGGGATAACAGCACTGTAGCATGCCAATTTCCCATGGAAAGCAACCTCCCATCTCTCCCGCCTTTCTGAGTTTGTTCCCTCATTCACCGCTGCTCCCCATCAGGACATGCCAGTTGTAGTGGTTGCTGCTGAGCAAGCTGGTGACTGTTGTTGCTGCGTGCAGAGAAGATGAAGCTGTAAAGCCTGCGGCTCCTCTGAAGCTTGAGTTTAATCTCCTGGTTTGAGCTTTCTCCATGCTGTCGCCTGCTGCTGGACCCTGATTCCCCGTGCAATCTCATATGGCCGCAGTGCTGGGTTGCCTGTCCAGAGTGATGCTGCTGGATAAACACCTTCAACCCCGGCGAAACGAAGGAGAAGGGATTGCTGGCATCCTTTCCTCAGTGGGGACT
>NW_010097949.1:26202-26471 GCF_000699245.1 Pterocles gutturalis
GTGCTCTAAGCCTCTTCCTTCCCATATTTCAGAAGTCGCTAATTTCTGTGGAAGTTCTGGATATGGAAAAGAGGACCCCCCTCAGCTCCCCGCTGAGGGCAGTGGGGTTTCTCAGGCTGATTGGTCACAGGCTAATGACATTACATGCCTCTGCTGGCCTGCAGCGCTGGTTCACCAGGGGCGGTTTTGTACTGTTAATCTATCGTACCCCTACCCTCAGGCACTGCTTTCTGCGGCTGGAGTTCACAACAATGCGGGCTCCCCGCAGA
>NW_010097950.1:0-248 GCF_000699245.1 Pterocles gutturalis
CCAGGAGGCCAGGCCTACCTGCCCCCCACCCCCGACCCCGGGGGGGCTCCCGGGGCACCGCAGGCTCACGCGTTTCTCCCTGGCGGGAGTCGGCCCCTTCAGGTGGCCAAAGCTCGCCCGGGATTCACGGAGGCAGTTTGCAGCCCGGAACCTCGAGATGTTCCCCGCGCCCTCCCGTTATTTATTCACGCTTTTATTTATTTTTGCGTTTTGTTTAAAACCCGGGGCTCTCCCATCACAGATGGCAC
>NW_010097951.1:0-255 GCF_000699245.1 Pterocles gutturalis
CAACCCCCCCACTTCCAGCCCTGCCCAAAGTTTCTGTAAAACCCGCATCAACTGATGCGCTCAGATGGAGTGAAAGCAATTGCGGTGGAAAAAAAAAAAAAAAATCGTCTTTACAGAGACAAAAACTGTTTGGCAGGGAGGTTGGTGCGATTGAAAAAAAGTTGCTTCATTCCTCTAAGCTGTGAGCAACTCCGAGGCCACTTCTATTTATTGCTGCAACCCTCGCTAGGCACATCTCTGCCTTTGTTTGCAATT
>NW_010097951.1:385-907 GCF_000699245.1 Pterocles gutturalis
AACAGCGGGGGGGAAAAGATATAAACTTCCCTGCCACCAGATTTGGGGATTCAGAAGAGTTTTGCCTCCCGGAGGGGTGAAGTAGGGACCGGGCTGCGCGGTTCGGCCCCTCCAGGAGCCGCACGCTCCCAGGGAGCAAGTTTGGGAGGTTGGTATTTTTTTATTAGTATTATTATTTTTAATTATTTTTTTTTTCTGCATCCGAAGATTTGCAAATTTTCTGGTACAGGGCGGTGGGAAATGTTTGTTTCTGGCTGCACCGCAGGTGGGGACACATGGAGCCGATCCACGCTCCGGGGGAATAATCACGCCTTACAACAGTGATGGAAATAGTGATGGAAATATGTGGGGTGGGTTTTTATTTTCTTTTTTTTTTCCCAAATATGCTGCAAGTGTCTCTGTAATAATCACTTTACTCTATCGACTCAGTATAGTGTGCTAACGGAATGAGAAGACCATTAAGAGCATTAACAGATTGGTACAGCATAATGCTTCAGTTCCTATTGATCGCGAAACGTCTGT
>NW_010097952.1:0-12136 GCF_000699245.1 Pterocles gutturalis
TTAAAGTATCCTCTCTTAAGATAGTCTATACCAAGGATACACGGAGCATCTGGACCAGTCACAATGGAGTGCTTCTGCCATTTCCTCCCAGTTAGGCTTATTTCAGCCTTTAACACAGTTAATTCTTGGGATCCCCCAGTCACCCCTGAAATGGAGATGGATTCTGGCCCTCTGAAGTTCGCTGGCATTAGGGTGCAAAAAAACTGGGCACCAGTGTCCACTAAAGCTCTGTACTTTTGGGGCTCTGATGTGCCAGGCCGTCGAATCCATACAGTCTAATACACTTGATTATCCCTTTCTTCCACCTGGCTGGAGGTAGGGCACCCCTAACACTCTTCCTCATCAGAGGATTCACTGTCTGACCTGTGCGGTGCCAGATCAGAGGTCCCCTCACCAGGGTCAAGGGGGTTGATTTCAGTCTTTCAGCATCTGCGGAACTGTCGATTGTCGTCTTTGATCGCTGCAGCAACTCTGCTGGCGTCCTTCTTGGGTGGTTTCTTCTTGACGGGTGTCTTCCCTCTTAGTTCACGTACATAGGTTTACAGTCTAGAGGTGGGTTCACTATCCCACTTCCTTATGTCTTCTCCCTGGTCATGCAGAAAAAGCCACAGCTTGCCCCGTGCTGTATGCTGTCTCCCTTGAACAGGGGAACGCTTTCTTCTAACCACTGAAATACTGGGCTGCACAGATGAAGAGCTGGCTCTATCTTCTCCAAATTTACGGGGCTCCCAAGACAGCGTCTCAGACAGCTTCTCCACAGCTGAGATGTGAGCCTGTGAGGAGGCATCCTCTTCATGTTCCCGGAGCCGGGCACTCACAGTACTCATGGTGAAATCTTCGGCAGTAATTATTGCTAGTGAGTGATGATATGATGGTGGTGCACTCTGTAGAATCTTGCGCCATATGGGCTGTGTGCTTCATCACATTTTATCAGCTTTCTTCTGAGCACAAAGCCAAAATACAGCCTCTTGCTAGCTATTATGAAGAAAGTTAACTCTGTCTCAGCTTAACCCAGGACAAGCTTCATCCTAACAGCTCTGACACAGGTGTGGCACTGCTGCACAAGTCAAGCATTGCTCCCCACTGCAATGCCCAGACTCTCCTTGCATCATTCCTTCTTAATGCAGTTTTCCTCATGTTCTGTACAAGAGCCTTTTTAATAACCAAAACATTGTTAGTGTTAGTTAAACTTCTTTGAGTTTGCCGAAGATTTAGTGTATGGTACAATCTGGAGAACTTGAGACTTGAGCTCTTGATGCTGTTGCACTTGGAAAAAAAAGTAATAGCAGCAGATAACTGCAGAAATCTCATTGGGGTATGTTTCACACAATGTTGTGTATATTCAGATGTGTTGTTGGAATTCACAATTCCATATTGCTATAAAACTTTATTAATAAAACCCTAATATTCTTTCACTGACATGCTCTCACCTGTCCTTAGCTCATCCTGTCTCCTTGGAAAGCATGGGGAAAATGCCATAATTTCATTGCCCACATTTCTCTATTATGGCAGCAGTTTGTGCATCTATAATAAGCCCCTTGTGAAGCCTCCCATCACACTGCTGCCCCTCATCTTCAAGGCTCTCCCTGTGACATGAGTAGAGCCTCCCTGCTCCATGTGCAGGGGCAAGAGGAAGACACCCATCCAGTGACAGATATAAACCGGCAGATATCTCTGGAGAGTTGCCGTGCAGGAAAGTACAAGAGCTATAGGAAGGATCCATGTCAGTCGTGAAAAGAAGCTGCCTGGCTATCTCAGCCCCTTGGACTTTGGGAGGGAGAGAGCCCTCATCCCAGAAGAAGGTGAAAGAGAAGGCAGAGAGGCTACTGCAAGAAAAAGCCGAGAAAAGTGAAGGAAATTGCTTTTGTAGATTCATGCTTACCAAACGGACACATGCTGCAGAAGGCACTGTAATAACAAAGGCAAAAGAGCAGATCAGTGGTGAGTGAGCTGAAGATTAAATGAGAATGTGAAAAGAAAAAAAAAAAAAAAGATTACTGGAAACTTCTGTGGTGCAGGGGTTAATTGGAAGGAAGAAAAAATTCAAACTGCTTTGTGTATATGGCATAGATATATGAGAATGAATACAGAAAAAGAGTGTTCCTAAAAGGCTAGCAGCTAAACAAGTGAAAAGAACAGTTTTCTCTTCTCTTCCCTGCCTGAAGAATTTCTTTTTATTGTTCCTCAAGTTGTATTTTCCTTAGCTAAATGATCCACCAAGAAATTGTTTTGACTCAAAGTCAAATATTTTCAGTTGGGAGATTGTTTACTCTCGAAGCCCTAGAAAGTGTATTTTGGAACATTATGGAACAAAAGCTTACTTTTTTTTAAAAATTAAAATTCAGAACATTTCAGTTGGGAAGCAGAATGTGCTTGAAAGAAAAAATAGCCAAAATTCTCTTTATAGTCATTAGCAAGTGTCAGAACAAAGCTGACACAATTCCCTCACTATCTTAAACCGAAAGATTTTCACACCACTCAGGGTTTTCTGGAGCTGATTTATACAACCTGATAGGAGCTCCATTGTTGTGCAGACTTTGAGAAACATCTCAGGCAACTAAATGTTGTTCCTCTGCAAAAACTCTTATTATATTCTCTCTTCTTTCTATACAATACTTTCACTCTATTTGCACTTTTGTTTGGGCTTGATTTCTGCAGGCCTTCATGTAAGTAATTTTCTGTGCTTGTGTGAATCCATACATGTGTACAATAGTTTTGGAAATTATCTAAGGGAACTTGCTTTGGAAACCACATTATAAGAGCTACACTCACCCAGAGAAACACACAGCTTGAGCCTACTACCCAATGCCGCAGAGATTTTGAAAATATTTTTTTCTCTTTTTAAGCAGGTACAGAAAGATACTCAAACAATTTTGGATAACAAATAAATCTACAGCAAGACCATAGCTGGAGAGCATTCTATGAGCAGAGTAAAAACAAAATATAAAATAAATTACTAATTTAAAAATATTTTTTCCATCACAGTTGATTGAAGCTTAGAAGGATTCACACAATGACGTGATCAGTGCTAACCCAAATGACTTGACAAAGTTCCTGAATCAGCAGTAGAGACAGAAAATGGTTTTGTTGGTTGGTTGAAGTCTCATCGTGGAGAATCAAAATACCTGTCTTAAATGCTATTGTCTTTCTAAAATAAGCTAAAGGAAATGCACTTCCCTGATTGGAAAATGAAGTAAGAGATCTGAGACTCGCCAGAGATCTCAGGAGATACTCCATGCTTTGTTATATCTTCCAGATGATAATTAGCTTTCTCATTGCGTTTTACTATTTGTCTGGTCCCTGTAAGAAACCGTTTATGTCTTTGATAATCCTTATTACATTTCTTTGTAGCTTTCCTACTATATTCTTTCTGTATTTCTTATCCTCTGTTCAAGATTTAGAAACGTCATGGATCTGTACAGTGGCATGAGGATGACTTCTGTTTCATTCCCCACTTTATTTCCATTTCCATTTCCATTTCTGTTTCCATTTCCATTTCCATTTCCATTTCCATTTCCAGTTTCACTCTTCCTTTCTGTCCCTTCTGGATAAGGGCCTGTGATGAGAGTACTGACTGAATGGTTTTTCGGCCTAAACCTAGGCAGAATACATGAGCCAGATTTCTCTGTTCACATTGTAGGTGACTTCTTCAGCAAACTCTGCACCTTTAATATCATTATATCATCAATATATATGTATATAGAAACCATTGGAGTTGTAACATTACATGTTGTCAGACTTTAATTCGGAATAGTTGCTCACAGCTAATGATCCAGTCCAAGAAGGAGTCAGCACAGGAGCTGGTTACTCCGCTACAGTGGCCAGCCTGCTTCATACAGTATAGCATCTTTCCCAACCAGAAAAAAATGGCTGCCAGAAAATCATTTATTGCTGCAATGTTTCACTGACAGCGGTGCAATGGGTCTTAGAGCTCACACTTGAAGCTCTTTGTGGAGTATAATACTTTTTATCACTCATTAATAACAGCAAAATTTGCAGATGTCCTGTTGTTTCTGACAGCTTTCTGTTTTCTCTGACTTTCTTGCAGCCAGTTAATTTTAGAAGAATAAATGGACTATGTTCAGAGTGAAGCCTGTGCTGCAGTCACACCCTAAAATTTGCCAGTGAGATATCTGAGTAGCAAAATGTGGTCTCAGCCCTTTGTCCTTCTTGGATCTGTACACAGGCCATTGCTCCCAAGCAAGGGGTGAGCTGGAAGGGAGCGCTTATGGCTCAGGGGTCAGCGATCCACAACTTCTCCCCAGCAATTTACACAGTAGTGTCATGGAGTCTTCTCAGAAATATCAGTGCACTCTTCATTTGGCAAAAAAATCTAGGAAAGGCAAGGTGTAGCCAACCGCCCATCACCACCATTTCCAATTATTCCTGTTTGTGCCCATGTCTGTGTTTGTGTCTCCATCTGTATAATATTTGCTGAAATTACTGGGAAGATCTGCTTGGATAGCCTTGTTTTAATTCCATTTCAACTTTAAAGAGCAAATCCTGGCAGAGATATCTTAGCTGAACATTTAATTCAGTTTCAGCATTTTTTTATCACCAGCTGAAATTTGACTCAGTTGCATTTACTGTAACCCTCCTTGCTATGCAGCAAGTCATCTCTGAGGAGGCTTATTCATTTTTCAGGTCTTTATATGATTCTGCAGTATAAAAAAAAGTGCCTACAAATCTTTCTGCTACTTGACACAGGCAAATGATTCTTATTACTCCCTTTACTCTCGACATAGATACAGAAAAGAAGAAAAATGTTTCTTGCAGGATAGTCATAAAATGTTTGACAGATCCTGAAACCACTGATTCAAAAATTTTAATATGCATGAGTAGCACTGAAATGGGGAAAAGAATTCATGTTTTAGGTTCAATCTGATACTGTTTACTCTTTTTCTGTATCTCTGAGGTAGGGATTGAAGTTCTTTGTTTGTTCAAGTTATGCACATACTTTGAAGAATAAACAAATATTGAAAGGTACTCTTTTTAGCTTGTCTTTTTAGAATAATTTTAAGTTTACAAACCTCCTTATGAGTTTGCTTGTTTCAAAATCATATAATCATTTTCTATAACACTGTGTTTTCATTTTTTCTCTACGGATCTGCTGAAGAAATTTGAGATTAATAAGAAGAGATGAGAGTTCACTAGACAGAAGGAACATTGAAACTAGTTCTACAAAACCATAAAATGTGTAAAGTAAGCAGCAGGAAAAAAGGTATTTTGTTGTGAGACTTTCAGCTGCCCTGCTCTTAAATTTTAAATGGAAGATTAAACAGGTTAAAAACAAATGTGAGATGGCATACAGTTTTAAATCAGCATTTTTCTCTTGAATGCTGTTCTCCAAAAAACATATTCTCCTAGTAGAAAACAAAATTACTTCAGATTTATCTGATCAATATTATGACTTTGCTGACTCTGGTTCTCAGAAGTTTCTGGACAGGAAGACTTCTTGATAATCTCTGTCTGAAGAGCATTTTGTACTCTAGTCACCGTCCAAAGTCAGTCTTCCAGGCAAAATAGTATAATCTTCAAAGTGTTTGAGTGAATTATTTGTACCCATGATAAAATGATAATGCTAAGCAAAGACAATCACATTATTCTTTAAAATTCTAAGAAGTGTAGTTCGTATGGGTGTATACATTGTACTATCAGTTACAATAGCTGTGCTTAACTTCATTTTATTGATATACTGCTGTTGCCAAGTACCGTTATTAATACTTCCTAGCACAATGTAAAGTTGTTCAGTTTGTGCCTAAGACAGTATTTTTAATGCTGCTTAACGGTCATCAGAATAATCCTTAAAATCTTATAATTTCTTTTCTTCAAGCTTGCCGTTGCAAGTTAATTCCTGAACAAGAACAGTTTTTTACCTTTTTGTCTCTGCTGATATGTTACTCATGATAAAGTAATTAGGGTCTAGCAAACAGAAGTGGAAATAGAAGTTTATAAACTCACAGGTAACAGAAGAAGGTGGGAGGGAAAACGTGGCTGTCATTTCAGCAAACCATCGAATATGTTGTATCTGTAATAAAATTAAAAATATCAAGTAAGCAAGCTCAACAGTTTATATAAAACCCAGTTAAAACATGGAATAAGTAGTATTAAAAGGAAATTAAAGCTACCTAACTAAAATAAATTATAGGATGTTTTTCAAGAATTGCATTTACTGTAATGCAAAATGTGTCCCCAAATCCATAGACTGTCTTGATACCTACAGCTGGATCTCACATTTTAAAAGGTCTAACACTGAATAACAAAGGATTTAATGTGATCAGATTGTGAAGAAGTTTTCATTTTGTTTGTAATCCTCTCATCCTAAAATTGCTATATCTCCTTGCAGTTTTATTGCATGTTCTGTCCAAGGGAATATTAAAAAAAAAAAAAAAGTGTTGATCCAAAAGTAAGACGTGCTGATGCATCACTCGGGACAGTTGTTGCAGTGGTTATATACATCATGTTGAAGTCGAAAATTTACTATGCCATGTAAGTACTCATAATATTCTTTCAAATAAGTCTTGAGAAGAAAAGGCACAAATAAATCTGTCAATATAGTTAGATTTAATAGTAAAAAAGGAAATCTAATCTGTGATTACACTTAGGAAGCAACATAATTAATACATTCGGACGATGTCCATCAAAGAAAAAGAGGTGTTTTTTCCCATGGGTTGTGAGACTATAGGCAGTTTCATATGCAATAGTTTAGCTATTGCCTATTGCATACTTATGGGACAGTAAAGAAAGGAGGATGCTGGTGATCATAGAGATGGAAGCTTGTTAAAGTGTGGTTGGCTAAAAGCTGTTTTCGATTGTGAAATGTAGTGTGTCAGGACATGAGAAGAAAGCCTATTCCCTTCAATTATTCCTTGCAGGAAGTGTTACATCTCATTTTTTTATACCAAGTGCTTCATGCTTCTTTTCAAATTTTATGGCTTCTCAATGTCTTTTACTTAGGAGGACTGATTCCACCCACAAAAGAAGGAACATTGAAACTTCTTGGTGGTTTTCAGTGGTTTTGCAACACACTGCAGAGGGAAGGCAGGATGGAAGAAAGGAAGGGAGGGAGAAGGAAATTAACAAGGAACAAGAAAACTGAAGCAAATTTTCTGTATAAAACCATCTGTAAATACAATAGTTTCTGGGGAAACATGCTGATCAGACTGCCCATGTCCTCACAACTCCGTACATTGCCCCACGGAGGAAGCTAGTTCAGTGATTTTCCTTTGTGCTGTTGTATCATCTTCTTCCTCTGAAGTCTGTAATAGCCATTTGTAGATCCTGCAGCACTGTGCCTGAAAAACACATTTTCTTCCTCTGCTGCAATTTAATCTCAATAATATTGTTTGCAGCCTCAGTGAATGTACACTTTATCTTCTTCTTGTACAGATGATTTTGAGTGCTCCAAATATGTATTTTCATCTGATGAAATGTTTGAATAAAGTTTTGCAAGGGCAGATTGACTTTCAAGATAGTACAAGTAAATGAGTTTCCATCTTCATTTATTTGATCCCTGCCATTCCATGTCTCTTCATTAGACTCGGGTCAGCGATTTTATCCCCTGATTTGGAACTGAAATTCCCTGTAATCAGAGGATGCTGAACAAATTCTTCTCTAATGTCACTCCACTGTAGTCAAAGTACTTACACAAGGGATGAATTTGGCTCAGAATATTTGGTGTGACATCAATGAGTTACTGTAGCTCCTCTAGGTCTCTTTGTTTTCATCATCCTTGGCTGCTCTACTTGGTACTTAAACTTGAGTAACGGTTAGGTTTATTTGAGTTCTTTAGAGAGGGATTAAAATAAACTTGACACAGACTGAATTATGACCTAATACATGGTGCTCCTTACTCACATCTCTCTTGCACCTTCACACACAGTCAAAACTGAGTGTCCTGAGTGGCAGGGAGGAGCTGGAGGTGAACAACATCCATCACAACTGAAGGAAATAAGAAGGAGAATTGCATGTGTTAAAACTTGAGAACAAAATTTAGCGCTTTGGTTATGAATTGCAGAATTAGAGCTTCTGTTAAAAAACGCCAAAAATGTCACAATTTTGATCCTTTCATGATGAAATTGCACTTCACTCCTGACTTGACTAATCCATACAGCAACATGATAATGATTTTGTACTCTCTGTCCCTCTGCTGACATCACTGGAAACTCCAGAAAGATTGGTTGTATTCCATTACTTTTCTGTGCCTTTTGTAAAAGATATAAATGTTGTCTTTTTCCAGTGACAAGGAAATTCCCATAGTGGACAACCATGTCAGTGATATTTGTCCTTAAGCTTGCAGTGTGACAACATCTGCAGAAGACTTAGAAAGGACACCAAATCAGACAATTTCCAGTCAGCATGTGTGAATTCTCACTCTGTACTGAGCTGAAGCATATTTAACCATGATACCTTACAGAGCCAATCAAATACAGAATAACTGATTGGTTGATTTGACAAAAAGTATTCACATTCATCAAGCCATGTCTATAACTAGCTTGCATCTGGTTAAGTATCAGTAAGAATAATTTGCTGAACAAACTGTAAAATAAAAAGAAAATAAGAGAGCGAGACAGATCATATTGAACATCTTGTGACATTCCCAAAGTGATGGGTTTGCGGTTTGTGCTGAATGCCTTGGTAGGCCATCACAAGCCATCTACAGGACCAAACTGTCTATTCAGACTCCGAAGATAGTCTGGAAAGTGAAATGGAGCTGGTTTTGCTTGATTGCTTCCAGGACAAGTCAACAGGGAAAGGGATGAGGAGAGCTAGGACCCTGTATGTCTGCCATAGATATTTGGCAGGAGCTCTGAGTTGGCACCCAGAGGTCATATTTCCTGCTGCTGGTCAGCAGTAAATGGCCATGGTTCCTCCTGGGGACCACTGTACCGGAGAGTTATCTCCAAGCTGGAAAGCTCTGCAGAAACTGCCAGTATCACTGTGTGGAGAAAAAGCAAAAATATCACTGTAGAAAGGTCAGTGTGTGAGTGTGCGTTCTGTTCTATATTCACACACAGAAAGAGCAGTGACCTAGCTGGGAAAACAATGTCTTGACAAAGAATTCAGTCATTTTATAGAAAAGAAAACACAAGAACAGATATGTTTTGGTATACACAAAGCGTATTCTTGCAGATCTATCCCTAAGAATTAGGTCAGCTTTGTAGTTTACCTTTTTTATGTAGTGGAGCCCGGGAAAATCATTATTTTAGATGAATAATAAATGTACTTTACACTTATGAAAAGGAGCTTCACTGTATTTTAATAGAAGCTTCATTTAGATAACAGAAGCAGAAATCTCCCTTTCATGGTTATTTTTCTTTCATAGAATCGTAGAATGGTTAGGGCTGGAAAGGATCTTAATGATCACCGGGTCCCACCCCCCTGCCATGGGCAGGGACACCCTCCACTAAACCAGGTTGCTCAAAGCCTCATCCAGGCTGGCCTTAAACACCTCCAGGGATGGGACATTCACAACTTCCCTGGGCAACCTGTGCCTGTGCCTCACCACCCTCACAGTGAAAAATTTCTTCCTTATATCTAATCTAAACCTACCCTCTTTCAGCTTGTACGTGTTACCAGTTGTCCTCTCACTACACTCCCTGATAAAGAGTGTTTCACCATCTTTTCTGTAGGCCCCCTTCAGGTACTGGAAGGCTGCTATTAGGTTTATTATGTTTCCTCAGAGCCTTCTTTTCTCTAGGCTGAATAACCCCAATTCTCTCAGCCTGTCATCATAGGGGAGGTGCTTCAGACCTCTGACCAATTTTGTGGCTCTCCTCTGGACTCTCTCCAATAGGTTCATGTCTTTTTTATGTTGGGGGCCCCACATCTGAACACAGTACTCCAGGTGGGATCTCATGAGACCAGAGTAGAGGGGGAGAATCAGTTGTGTGTAGGAGTGACCAAATTCTCTCTTGCTTTTGAAGGCAATCACTTGCACAAAAAAAATAATTTATTATTTGATTTTGAGTATGTATGTATGTTGATTGTTGTGCATATGCCTGTGTGGAAATGTTATACACAAATACCCTGTAAGCAGTAAACCATGGTCATTTTGAGACTTACAACAGAATTTTAGGGAAATTATTTACTTTTGTAACTCAAGGACCTCTAAAATAGCAAACAATTATCTGTCTTGCCTGCAAAAGTAGAGATGGATAATATATCAGTGTGATTTAAAAATTGATCTTAGCTCCACTTAGCTGAGCATAAAGGAAAGTACATGACCTGCTGAGGAGACATAGTGAGCCTGCAGCATATAGTATATCACTGCCAAAAATTAGGAAAGGCTTTAAAAGACCTTCCTATTGAGAGTGGAGTTTTCCGTCTGATGTAAATTTCCAGCTAAACTTTTATTTGACCTTGAAAAACTTACATTGTAGTCAATGTTCACCTCATAACAGCAGTACAGGTACAATGTCCTGAAATTTTATTCTGTGTATGTTCTGAGCAGCACCTGTGAAAGGAAGTAACTGTCCTTGATTCAGCTGTTTGAAAACTGATTAGGAAAAATTACTAACTTGAAAGATGTGCTCTTAAAAGACTTTTAGAGGCACTTATAGAAAGCTCTACATAATTCAGTGGGGATAGCACCAGAACAGTTATACAGAAATTACTTTTTGAACTTGTAAAACTAAATAGCCTGCATAATCTCTTCTATATGACTTTAACACATCCTGTTGTTAGTGCAGGAATCTTTTCTCTTTTTCAGGTGTGTAGATTGTTGAAAAATATGGAAAAACTATTACAATCTGTAAGGCAATCTATTGCTTTTTTGTTGACTTTTCTAGGATTTGTATGTAGCAAGCACAGAGAACACGGCTATTCAAAAGCCTGGAAATTGAATTCTGTTAGTTTTGCTCACTATTTACTTTCCCCATTTGATTCTCTTTGCGAATAGTTCAACACCCTTCTTTTGACAGACCTGTCAATGCACCCTGGAGAAAAGCACTTGGTAGAGCTTGTAAGGGCCAATGTCCATGTGGGTAGCTGTGCTGGTGCTGTACTATGCATTCAAGAGGCTGAGTGAATGGGGTGGGTTAGTGAGAATAACCTGTCAATATAACCAAGGCACAGGGAATTTTCAGCTGCTTTAAGATTTCTGACTAATTAATTAGGAAAGACAAACACAGTTTGGCTTAACCTTAGTGTTTGTGCTGAACTGTGAATGTGGACCTTGTCTGGAAGGTACAGCTGTGGTATCCGCACCCTGGCCGTGCCATGTGGCATCCTTGCTCCATGCAACCGAGTGTGAATTTTGCTCTGAACTTTATTGTGAAAGGTTTCCAGATGAAGTTTTAAGGAGCTAATTCAAATCCCAGTGATACTACCCATACAAGAAATCTCACTGACGTAGTAAAAATGGGATGAGAAAAGATTTCATTGCAGAGCTATGTTGCTGCTCATCTCATTCCCGTCATTAAATATTTGCTATATTGTTATTTCATCTTTGTTATTTTCCCTTTTTTTGCGGTCTACCTATCTCACAAGTGTACTGTTGTATCCACACGCATGCTTGCCACTCCTCTTCAGCAGCTGATTACAGCAGACCTGCACCGTTTTTACGGGTGAAGCATGTGACCCTGCTTTTTCAATTGCTAATTCATTGAGTTCTGTGAAAGCCACTTCAGTGATTACCATTTCAGGAAAGGAAAATGAGAAGGTTTTTCATGTACCTGACTGAACTGCTCAGATGGAGAGGAAATAGGGAAATGATTTAACACACCCATACAGTGCATAGTCCATATGTGTACTCATGACATGGGGAAGGCAGTGTGAATGCTGTTTCATCCTCTGAGCACACAGCTGCTGCATTCAGAGGCATTTCACAGGTGGCTGAGGCTTTTTTCAAGTTTTAGTTCCTACTGGGGGTGTCAAACTGCTTCTGATTTATGTTTTCTTTTTTTTTTTTCTTTTAACAGGAACTAGAACCTGAAAGGACCTGAAAACATCCTTTGAAATGCTGCAAGTATGGCAGCTGTGCATTGGAGCTGGGAGAGAGGAAGAGAAACTAGAGATTACAGAAGGAATATTTTTATGTTACAGAAAATCTGCAATACTTAACATATTTTCTTGTTAGAAAAGCTCTGAAATCTTTTAAAACATTGTTTTTCCTTTGTAGACTGAAGGACATGTA
>NW_010097953.1:0-12093 GCF_000699245.1 Pterocles gutturalis
AGTCTCTTTTCCCCTTACCCCTTTAATTGCCTCCCCCATCCCTGGGAGAGGGGACAGTGAGCAAGGAGGGTTGTGGTGTTTGTCTGCCAGCCAGGGGTAACACCACTACATCAGTTTATATCAGTTTTGGAAACATCAACACTGAAGAGTGATGGCCTTTAAAAAATTTCTAGAGACTTCTAAAATGTTTTTATTATACTTTTATATGTTACGTATGCAATTTAAAATGCCTTCAAATGCCATTAAAATAGTGTAATTTTCTATAAAATATGTAGGACCTCTATTGTAAATGGATCCATGAATAAGCAGTGATCTGCAAAAGTAAACAATCTGGTAAAAGTTACAACTTTTAGGTGCTGATCCAGCAATGCTTTTAAGCACGAGCTTAACTTTACCAAACAGGTAGTCCCACTCATATTAGTGGATATAATGAGACCATTCCTAAAAATATAAAAAATTACTCTTTTTCACCTTTTAAGTTTTGTACAGCAGCACAGTATGCCTGAATTGATAAATGCACAGATTCATAATATCCAAGATACCTGTAAGTGGCTTACAACAATTAGACAAGTCATTTACTGTCAGCTGTAAGAAAAGCAGTTATTTTTGACAAACAAGTGAAATACCGTTGCAGATTTTTAATATTGCCATCCCTCAGCATAACCAACTGCATTTCTACAGGAATATTTCAAAAGTTTATGTGGAACACAGAATTTAGGCAAGAATCATTTTTGAAATTAGGAGGATGGTGGTGGTGGTCTGTTGTAGAATTTGAAGAAGAGACTGAGCAGGAATCCTGGGTTCAAAGAAATGCTTCTTTTTTTCTTTACTCAACAGAGAGAATAACAATGAAAAAGCAGCTCCTGTAGGTAATAGACCTTTTAAATCCGAGCCTATTAAAATCTGTAAAATGACCTCTGTTCTGGAAAATGTGGATGATGCTGATTCTCTTTCTTCCTCCAAATAACAAATGGCCTTGGATATATTCAGCTACATTCCAGCCTTCAGACGTGGATGCTACCATGAACTATGCATTCACTTGCACAGCATATTAGTAGAGACTTCTTTTATCCTGGTATAATAATGGAACAAACAATATGAATATTTTAAAGAAAGAGCCTATTTTTTGTATTTTCTGTTGGCAGGTGACCAAGATTTTTCTTCTCTGAATACTGGTTGTGAAGTTTCTCACTATATCACAAGTTCATCAGCAATCTTTGCATTGTATAAAAAGCCTTTTTCTTTTACTGTCATGCTGGCAATTCAAAAAGTGTTATACATTTAAATTTATTAATTGTAGATTTATTATAGCTGTAGAATTTGAGCCATAAGATATAACTTACTTTCTATTGAAGATTCTCTTGACGGTTTTCAATGTATCTCACAAAACAACAGTGAACTAAGCACTTTGTGGGTAGCTGTTATTGTCCAATTTAATTTACAGTTTGATAAGCAAGGAATACAAATGTTATGGAGCTCACAAAGGAAATCCATGTCACTTCTGGGAATAACTCTCATTTTTTGCTTTCAGCCCTCTGTTCCTGTTATTCTTTCCATTTGTTATTCTTTCCATTCCTCATTGTGGCTTCCGAAAAGTAACTGGGATTTGATCCTGTGGTTCAATACCTCCTCAGTTTATAAGTTTGCATTTATGTTTTCTTGCAGTTTGTACCTTCTGCAAGCTTGTGCACAAACACGATTAAGACAGATCCTTATTTGCTGTAGATAGGTGTAACCGCTCAGATTTCCGTGGCTCTCCTAGTTTACAACAGCAGAGGCTCTAGCCATGAATTACAAACATAAATGGTATGTTTCAAATATCTTTTATCAATTTAGTGGGGTTTTTTTTAATCTGAATGCTAAAATAGGATTTACCTAATCCTCAAAAACATTGCTTTTTTATGGGTATTTTCCTTTTTTTTTTTTTTTTAAATTATCCCAGGTGTCATCATGCCCTGTAAGGATATTGCTGTCAAACAGGAGTTAGAATATCACTGTTTCCTGAAGAGGTCACTCCTTGACTGCTTGTCATATGGACACAGATATTATTGACCAATAGCATTGCCTTTAGGAAGCCAAAACAGTATTTCTTTTAAGAGTTATGATTATGAATACATATCCATAATATGTGTCAACTTCTTTTTTAATGATTTAGTAAAACTGCATGTGGCCAGCTGGTGTAATACAGTGGTTATAATTAAGACGTCAACTTTATTTTTTTTAATAGGTAGAAATATTTTCTGTTCTGAACAGAGAAAATATCAATCATTGTGTGATAACTTTTTGCAAATCCTAATTTTCATTTACAATCACTTTATTGTAACTAGTAAACTTAAGCATAAACTGTGAAACATCTTTGAGATTACTTGTATTCATTGCTACTTTTTTTTTATAAATCAGCATTGCATTACTAGCTGAGTATACAACCGAAAGAGACCTTTAGAGAAGATTTTCAGGAGAGGAATTGATTAAAAATGACCTTTCATAGCTTCAGTTTTCCAGCTGATTTCCCTGAAGTGACCCTCATTGGTCATCAACCAGTTACAATAATTACCTCTGATCACCATAAATAGGTGAATGGAATTTTAAACTCATGCTTTATCACAGGAATGTCTGACAGGAAGAGAAATAATTAATACAATGTAGAAGGCTAGACAGACTTCTTAGACAGACAGGGACTGCAGATAGAACAAAGGAAATGGATAAGGGCATGCTCACTATATATGTTATGCCTTAGATAGACATCTGGCACAATTTTGCTCTCAGAAAATCACCCAACCAGATTTTTTTTTTTTAAAAAAAAAGGAAGCAATGGTTAACTCAGAGCAGTTTCCCAGTCCTCCTCACCAGGTGATCCTGCTGATTCCCAAGCCAGAACAAGAGGAGAGGATACCGGGATCAGAATGGGAGCATGGGTGCATAACAAGGTGTCTTCTTTTGAAGGAAGTTGTGGTTGTAAGGTGTTTGCAGGACCGAGCGCAGTTACAGCTGTCCATATTGACCTAAAGCCACTGGTTTTCATGGGAATTGCCCTGAGCTGGTAGGACAGTCTAGGCAGCTCTCCTGTGAGTGAATTACATTATTGCATCGGTGTGTTCTTAGTAAAATCCCATACCTACCAAATTTGTCCCATGGACAAGCTAGGTGCTGAAGAGCTGCAGAGACAAAATTTTCCAGCAGAACAGATTTTTAGCCACTCAGCATCAATACATCGATATAGAGTTTCCCTGTGTCCCTTCCTCCTCCACCTCCCACATTCCTGAGACACTAAATAAGTCAGCATAGAGTGTTGCTTTCATAATGTGGTGAGGAAAAAGTCCTGTGCTGCAACAGTTTTCAGAAACTGACCCATTCTGGTGTCTAAATGGGATCTTCAGAATGTCCCTACAGGTGAGGGCTGAAGTACTTGATGAAATGTTGCCCCTCCTGCATCTAGTGTGTATGGATTAATACAGGAGGGAAGAGCTTGCTTTTTCCCTACCCTTAATAAAAAGTAGTTACTAATTGTATACTGGGTAATCCCTTGTGTGATCCATTATAACAGGGTAATTTGGATGGATGCAATTAAATCTAAACGTACATGGAGAAGCCTTCTCTTATGATTAAATTAGCAATCTCTTGGCTTAACTCCTACAATTCTCTTGGCTTAACTCCTACAATCCATTTTACCAAGTCTTTCATCACTCTGAAAAGCTAATTTTTTCAGTTCCAAAATGGAATGTATATGGCTTGATTATAATGTCCACCCCCCCTTATGATTTTATGCCTGTGCTGTTCCAGCCCTTTGCTTTTCAGTTACACATCTTGGGTTACCACATGATGAACTCTGCAGAATAAAATTAACAGCTGTTGTCCTGCTGGTAAGGGTGACATTGCATGCAAGCTGCTTCCCAATTAAAAAGAAAAACCTTAAAAAAATGTTAAGAGATTGAAAACCTTCCACCCCCAAAGTTAAGGCATACCATGAAAGGTAGGCCATTGCCTGACAATGGATCACCTGAACTGTTATGGTAGCTCGACATGAAATCTCTAGAAAATGTTTTCCTCTTCAAAAATTATTCTTTAAACAAAAGCCTCTGAGCCTTGATCTCTGTAGCAGAGAGCAGGATCTCCAAAGACAAGTGTCTGGGAGGAATAAAGAAGGTGCATTTGTCACTTGTTAGACATGTTGTTATTAACGGTATTTTTTATTTGTGTTAACAGCTCCTTGATTCCAGTAAGTCCTTCTTATGGCAAGAAGTCACTGTGAGACATCTGTGGGGCGTTTCTCAGAAGGGTGAGCTTTAATCTTCCATTTATTAGTTCTTGGCACTTGCTTCTGAATCCCTGTGCTTTTTCTCTATATCTAGCCCCAGGACTTGGAGACTGCCAGATCTCAGGATTTGACAAGGAACTCTGTGGCCACCTCACATAAGGGCCAGAACACAGTGCCACCATGGAAGAGCATGGGGAGACCCTTTGACAACTGCAGTTTCCTTCTCTGAATCTGGTGCCTCCTATGGACATTGCCTCCTAGCCTTAGCCAGAGCACTGGTTCTTCAAGATGAGCATCTTTTGCAGCTGGTGTATCGAAAGGCTAGACAGCCAAGAACCAGAACAAACAGCTCTGCTTTTCCATGCTGTCTGCTACAGGAGACTTACCACTACTGACTCTTCCAAAATCCTGCTGTAACATCTTCTGAGGTTTGGAAGTGAGGGGTAAGGCTTGGGGCTATCCACTGTCTAGCTAACAGAATGACAATAACATTAAGAGGATAGCATTAGGCTGTGTCCCTTGTCCTTCTGCAACATCCAACTACTCTTCAGTTATAACACAGATGATATATATGCATTCTGCGCTGCACTTCAGTTTCCTTATTTCAGCTTCACTAAACTTCCAAATCACTGGGGTTTTCTGTATGTTTATTTGTCAGAACACAGGCTCATTGCCTGTTTCTATATATACCTATAAAATTACATGTGTGTATGTATGTATAAATGTAAAAATATTTATATATACACACATATATATATGCATGTATGTCTGCATTTAGTGTATTACTAGGGAAAAGAGCAACATCCAAGGCCAGGCTGGCTGAGGCTTTGAGCAGCTTGGTCTAGTGGAAGGTGTCCCTGCCCATGGCGGGGGGGGGGGGGGGGGGGATAGAGGTGGAAAGTATCGCTGCCTATCAGCAATGATCTTTAAGGTCCCTTCCAACGCAAACCATTCTATGATTCTATGTTTATAGCTTTTATATGCGGTTACACAATCACTGCATTTTGAACCAGAGCAGAGCCACAGCTCTTAAAGCAGCTTCTTTCATTTATGTGTGTGGGCAGATTGCAATGGAAAGGTAGGGCCACTTTTGTCTTAGTTTTCTCACCAAAATCTGCTGATGAAACCAGTCTACCTAATTTTTCTAGTGCTGTATTCGGGATATCATTCATGACTGCGCTTGAAGGAGGAGCTCAGGGTCATTTAGATTCAAATCTCGCTTCTGCCACTGAATTCTTATAGTGGATTAGAAAAGCCATGTAGTCTCTTTACCTTATTTCCTTACAGACCAGGGAGCAGAACAAGACTGTAAGAATACTGACAATATTTGTATTCTAACGTCCTCTACTTCCTGGGGATGGATACAAAGATGCTTGCATAGAGCATTGAAAATAGAAGACACAAGTTGTTCAGACGAGCTTTTTTGGGAAGCTGAAAAACATTCAGCAATTGTGAGGATGTGTTTTTTCCCCACAGTTTATTAATACAAATCACTTGTTTATATTGCCAGTTCTAGTGAACTAGCAAGCTGCCAAGGTGCTAATGAGCATATAGTCTGTCTGAATAGTAATTCCAGTACCATGATGATTAGGAACATTGCTGAATATAACTGGTGCTGTCTTGACCCTTCTCTCTGCCTCCGACTTGAATGAGATCTACCCTGCTCCAAAACATTTGACATCTTCTTCAACTGAAAAGGTTAGAACATTTTGTTTTGTTTTTCAATGAAAGCATGCTTCCACTTCTGAAAGCATCCTTATGTAAGACAGAGAAATAGCCAGAGATTTGCTTCCACATCCTAACAGCTGCTCAAGCAAGAGGAACTACATTTGACTAGAGCAATTAAAATACTGAAGCTAATAAAAGTGGCTGCCTTCAGACATGTGACTTTGATCCATTTCATAGTTGCAGAATTGTGATTATGGTAGTTGGGTTTCTTTCTCTTCCTCATCTCACCAACTCCTCATCTACCACTGCTCTTCCCCTTATCAATTCATGTAAGACTTTCAGCTTCAGGCCAGAAGAATTTTGAAAGGCAAGGCGCTGAGTCCAGCTCACAGGGACTGGGTTCTTTCTTGTGTGAGAGCTAAACAGAATAATGTTATAAAATACCCCTCCCCTGTTTCAAAACATGAATTTGGTTTGGACACTGAAGGGAATGACCAGGGCCCATTCGCATACAGTGTCTGCTGGGCTAGCGACATTCCACCACCATTTCCATAAGCAGCATGTTGGACTGCTGTCCTTTCAGAATGGCAATGCCTATATTCCCTTAGGCTTCAAGAGGAAAAGTTAAGCTTTCTCCAATGTAATGGTTCCTGTCAAGTCACGCAATGCTGAAGAGAGCAAAGGAGCCATGTATATTTTGCTGCAACCATGAGGATTAAAAGGATTTTATACAAAAGATGGCCTTTTAAAAATAGCAAAGAGCTATCTGCCCAAGCAAATACATAAGAACACAGAACTACAGAAGACTACCTGCTTCAGCCCTTATAACTGTAGGCCAGGGACTAAAGGGTCAGCAAAACAACTGTTTCCTCCCTCCTAAACACAACCAGCTACAATTCCTACCCAGTGTGCTCCTCTTCAGTTGCCACCAGTCGTAGCTGGTTTCTGCCACTTTCTATTTCATCTTTATTCAAGTAAATAAGTGTATTAATTTGTAATACAGTTCACCAGCGTACTGAAATTAATACTCTGTAGTCTGGTGTTTGTTTCCATCAAACATTTTCCTATATAGATCTGTTTAGCAAAGAAGAAAAATTTATACAAAGACGAAGTTCTCTAAAGGTCACAAATACCAGCCAAGCGTCAGTAATTACAACGGACACTGATAAGGGAACTTGAGGCTACTCACCCTGTGTGCTGGCTGCTGCAGCAAAAGGTGACATTTGGCTGTTTGCACTGTAGATTTCTTAGGAAAAATTATTTCAGTAGGTTCATTATATAAGGGGTGAAAATCCTAAAACCCAGAGACCTGCCTACCATGCCTTCATTCTGCTCTTATCATAGGTGATAAATAACACAGACAAACTAAGAGAATACATGATGTTTTGGGAAAACACAAGACAGAGCAGACTTTGTAAGAGAAAATGTACCGTACCAGACAGAGCTGTTCTTTGGACTCTCATGCATCCTTCACCAGCAACTGCTGATCTAATGAACCTTTCACCTACCTATCCCCAACATAAGCTTTTAAAATCTTACTCAGCATTGAATGGTGGAGGCATCATGACTATGCTTTGAATGATTTTGTTTAAAACTAAAAAAGCCTTCTATTTGGAGCAGAAACTTGAAATTCACTGAGATCATTGTTTCTTAAGTGGGGACATTCATCTGCTTCTCATAAATGGTTCTTTAGCATTAGCCTCTGCCATGTCTTCAGAGGTCTTGCTTTGTTTGCATTGAATGTGACAGAGGCCAATGCTTTCTATGAAGTTTATGGCACAGTAATATGTACTTGTAAACAATCAACTTTATCAAAGAGGAGATAATACTTAGTAATTTCTAAATGTTTTCTACAAGTATTTTAGATTATTTAAAAATTCCAGGCCAAATTCTTAGGTGTAACATCCCTGAATCAATGTGGGAGAAAGCTTTAAGTCATATTTATGGTTCCCTGAATTTCGGGCAGCTGGATTTTTTTGTAAGGTAGAAAACTAAGTATCAGAATAAAGCTAAATCTTGGCTGCTGGTAACAGCCCCTGACAAACTATAGTGATTTATTTCTTTCTGGGGTACATCACTTTTCCTAGCACTGAGATAATTTGGTACAAACTCTCCATACTATTTCAATGCTTCCCTACATAATTGAAGGTTTGGCTGATCATTTAAAAGGCTCTGTAAAAGGAATGTGAAAAATAACAGTGACTAGGACATTGATCCTACATTTTAGCTTGGTAATATTCACCTTGTTGCTCATCCCTTTACATACCTTCCTCACTGACTGTCATTCAAAAAAGGCATGCTGTTCACAAAAACTTACCATTGCCCCCTGAAACCATGTGCAGGATAAAATTTTCAAAATACCCCCCCTGAAATTTTAAAGAAATTTAAAAAGAGGATTATTAGTCAGATGATAAGGTAGCTCTCCTAGTACCTTCTACTTTGACAGTTAACTCATTTCACACACGAATTTTATGTCATGAGTGTTTAATGGCTAATGTTTAGTTTAAAAAGGAAGTTTGGATGAAGTTCTTATTTTGCTGATTTTGATTCAGTAAAATCATACATCCTCAAAAGCAATACAGATATTTAAGAAAGACTACTTCATTACTCAGATTCTGAATTCTGAGTTAATAAAAAGATGGATTGTTTGGGAGAGAGGTGGTCTGGAAGAGAAAAACACATCAATGCTAATGCTTAAACTCAAGACTTCTGCGGTTAGTGAATTCTCCCTAGATGTTGTTACTGTTCACTAAGCTTCACCAAGCACTACTGATTAGTTTATTAAATAAATATTCCATTAAGGAAAGCAATAAAGCACACAAGTGCCTGTATTTTTAAATAGTGTTTATCAAGTTTGAATGAAATTCAGCCTTTCAGCAGATGCCTACTGTCAGCATAGGTTTACAAATCACTGTCTGGTACTCTACCAGAAAGGATACAGTGTTTTTGAGACACTCCTTGGTCTTAATAGAAATAATGCCAATAGTGTTCCACTATTTCCTTTCCTGTAGGCAAATGCATGAAGATGGCATGAACAGGGAAATTTCTGACTTGCAAATAATTAAAAACATCCACCCATCTTCCTCTCTGCTGCCTTAAGCTTTTCTGTTGGCAAAATATACGTAAAGATTTCACTAGCTTTTACCCAAGTTTACAAAAATAATGTATTTCTGCCTGTAGAATTATTATGTTCTGTAGAATATAAGTGCTATACTGCAGAGATTACATCTGCCTTAACACGGTAGATATAACTGAAGGGGCCATCAGATATGTTGTTTGCTGCCTACGAATAACAGGATTGCTGCATTATGCCTTTTGCAAGCTTTATACAGCAACAGGCAGGAGTGCTGAGTACATTCCTCATGAGACAGACACCAGAAGTCTGTGCAGAGAAGAATATGACTGCCTCGTAAGCCTTCTAGGAGCTCTGTGATAAATTCTCCAGCATCAAAGATACTGGCAAGAGATAATAAAGTGGCTTGTGTCGAGACAAGTAGCAATGTAACCACAGACAACATTTTTGAAAAAGAAAGCAAGCATGTATTTTTTTGTGTTATATTCATTAATAGTGTACATGTAACTATATTCTAATACTACAATAGACCTAATGCATGCTAACGGAGCGGTCAAGAAAAGACATGGCATTCTGTCAAAGGAGGACAGAGTTTGATATAAAAACCCATTTTACATATTGCATTTAGTATTCAGGCCATCCTCAGAAAAAGAGGTAGCAGAAAGAGCATCCCAAAGTGGCAATGAAACTGATTAGACATGTGAAAAGATTTCTGTTTAAAGGAGGAAAAAAGATTTTGACTTTTTGACTAGTGATGTGACAAAGGGAGACAGGAGGGAAATAGAAATTAAAAGCCTGGCCCAGCTAACAGTGGAGTCATAGAGTGATAGAATCATAGAATGGTTTGGGTTGGAAGGGACCTTAAAGATCAGCAAGTTCCAACCCCCCTGCCATGGGTAGGGACACCCTCCACTAGCCCAGGTTGCTCAAAGCCTCATCCAACCTGGCCTTGAACACCTCCAGGGATGGGGCATCCACAGCTTCCCTGGGCAACCTGTTCCAGTGTCTCACCACCCGCACAAGTAAAAAACTTTCTCCTAATGTCTAATCTAAATCTACCCTCTTTCAGCTTAAAACCATTACCCCTCTCCTATCACTATACCCCCTAATAAGAGTGCCTCCCCAACTCTCCTGTACATCTCTCATCCTCCTGATGAGATCGTCCTGAATATCTCTCTTGTTCAGCCAGTTAGCAGCTTGAGTTCAACAAGAGACATCTTCAGTATGTATATAAAATATTATGTTAATTGTTTTGAAGTGATTTCTCTAGAGGTAGTCTAGAGGTAAAGAAGCTTAAACGCTTGTCCTAAGCATGCGCCTTTTTCTCAATTAAGTTTCCTCTAGTGCTCCATGTGTCGTAATTACTGTTTCTAAACTACTAATTAAGCTTCTGGAGACAGAGATGCCTGATTATAGTGAGTTTCAAAACACTAGTGCACTGGGAACGGGATTTTCTCCTTGAACAGTGCCAGAAGATTAGCACTTCAGGGTTTGTACACTTTACATATTTTTACCAATCCTGCATACTTTTCAAAACCGTCTTTCAAAAAGGCCCCCTCACCTTACGCCAGCACAACCAGACAATACTGCCCTGATTTCATTCTCCCTCTTCTCAGCCTTCTGGAAATGCCCTCCGTGATGCTGGGAGTTGTGGAAAGGAGACAGAGATCTTTGTCAGATGGACCTTTAAATTATTTGTTCAATGGATAGTACTGGGGAAGTAGTAATTAGGGATGGGGAGTGTTAGAGAGGTTCAAAGGACTTGTCCCGTGTGACAGAAAGAAGTACCAGCTACAGAAGGTCCATAGGCTTGTTAGGCACAAATCAGTACTGAAGTCAAACGTGCTACAGTGGTTTACAACTACTGGGCTATCTTACCCAACATTTTTGGGAAATACTTAAGTGTGACTTGCCGAGAGAGCTATGAAGGGGAAGGGATGGCAAGGGAAGGAATTAACAACAAAAATTGAAGAACAGAAAATAAATACCAACAAAAGGCTTTGTAAGACAGGCTGGTATGGTGACCGAAGATGATTAACTAAAACATAAAACCTGGAGATGTCAGAGTTTCTGGGAGTTATTTGCCAGATCTGAGTCTCCTTCATCTCATAAATTCTTTTCCTTTACTACCGATGCTATCTATTGGCAAACCCATATTCTTTTTCAGGTGTTCATGTACAAACTGTGGCCTGTGACCAGACAAAGACACAGGAAGCAGATGCAATTCCTTAACTTACCCACCTGATCTGAGTTTTACTCTCAGTATCTAACATATAACCGAAATTTCCTTTTAATATATTTAATTCAGGCTGTTGCACAAACTAAGGGATATACACTGCAGGGTAATTAAAAACACGGAAAGTTGTTTTTCTTTGTTGATGGTCAGGTTCTGGTGTAGATTTAAAAAAACACTGAGCTGTGTATTGATAAACGAAACAACCAGCTTTCAAGCGATTTGGCTTGGTGATTTGGGTTTTTTTTTTTTTTCATTGTCAGTGTAGAATAGCTAAACCCTTTAAAAAAATGTCATTCAAAGTTTCTGCATCAACCTTCCCCTCCAAGCTGCCAGCAGCAGGAAGCCCTTTGTGAGCAGAAACACCTGTGGATGTTTCTCATTTTTGTGTGCACACTTCAACTTCCCAAAGGGCATTCCTCAGCTTGCAGCTCTTCATGCGAAGTCAGAGCCAACCCTTCTGTTTTGTGGGACCGCGGGGTGAGTATTTTTGCCTCTGGGCCCCATCAGTGGGAATTCTCACACAGAGTTAGTTACGGCGGCACTTAAACAGTTATAAAAAATGACTCTTGAAAAATACTCTAGAGAGAGTACAGCTCCGGCCTGGTCACGGAACAACGTGAATACTGAAAAGCACGGACAAGCATGTTTGGGGTTCTTAGCCAGCAGCGCGGTCATGCCAGGTGACAGCCGAGCTCGCTCAGGGAGAGAGCGCTGGGCACAGGCAGCCAGGCTGGCACAAGCCCGGTTTTGCCGTCACTACAGCAGCTGGCATCCCACCTTCACCAGCACCCTGTCCCACCACTGGTTCCGCTCTTGCTGCCTGCAAACAAATCACGATTTTCAGACCAGGAGAAAACCCCC
>NW_010097954.1:0-955 GCF_000699245.1 Pterocles gutturalis
CTGGCTCCTCTGCACAAGGACACATCGCGCGAGTCCAAGTCTTGGAGCGGGATGCAGGCAGGGCCATGGAGGAGCTGGGGTTTGTCGGCCGTTTTTTGTCCCAGCCAAAGCCAGGCTGATGTGTCCCCACCCCAACGCAGGGAGCAGCCGGTGCCTGGCGTCTTGGCACAGGTCCCTGCTTGCTGCCTGCCAAGCAACGGGGGACATCCCGGCACCCGTCGGGCTCTCCCCTTCTCCACCCGCTTCAAAACACAACTTCAAAGGAGCTGGGAGGAACCGAAAGCTTTTTCCACCCTTTTTTACTACCAGGAACCGGGAGCAGATTTGCTGAGCAAGAACCCACGGAGGTGGAAGACAGGCCACAAAGGAAGCACAGGCTCAACGCCCTACTAGACACCAGTGAATCCACGCTGGACCTGACCTGCAGCACCCAGAAGTGGTTTTAGCACAGCGGGCTTGCTCAAAGGTGCCAAGGTGCTGGGAGCAGGGGCAGTGCCCCACGGGGCTCAGCTCAGCCGGGCTGTGGACGAGTCACCGCTGCAGAAGCCAACATCAGCCGCTGCCACTGCCCCAGCCTCATCCTGCGTCACCTGGACCGGCCAACAGGACATGCCTGGGCCCGCAGGGCCTTTAGGGCTGTGATAGTCCACACCATGCACACCACAGTGCCTGGCACGCCAGGGTCCCCACTGCTGCAGAGTGGGCTTGGGGGGCCACACCCTGAGGTCCTAATAGCGGCTGGTCCTAATAGCGGCTGGTCCTAATAGTGGCCAGTCCTAATAGCGGCCAGTCCTAATAGTGACCAGTCCTAATAGTGACCAGACCTAATAGTGGCCAGTCCTAATAGTGGCCAGTACTAATATCGCCTGGTCCTAATAGTGGCCAGTCCTAATAATAGCCAGTCCTAATAGTGGCCAGTCCTAATAGTGGCCGGTCCTAATAGTGGCTGGTCCTA
>NW_010097955.1:0-1450 GCF_000699245.1 Pterocles gutturalis
ACCACAGGCAAAGGGTGTTCCTGGGACTCGTCTCGAACTGGTGACTTCCGTTCCTCACCAACAGAAGCACACTTACCGATGCTGTGGGGAGCAGCGTATAAATACCTATACATATGTACAAATCCATATATTTAAAAAAAAGCAAAACAAAAAAACCACAAAAACAGTGAAGACAAACCAATGTGCATTGGGGAAGCAAACCCAAACCCTAGAGACCAGACTCCAGTCCCACCACCAGTGAGCAGTGGTCCAAACTGAGAAGGAGAATGGGGCTGTTGGGAAAGGGAGTCCAGAAAAACCACCTTCCTTTGCTTTTCTTCTTTCACCCTCCCTCCCTGCCCTGGCCCTCCCTGCTCCCATCTCTGCCCCTGGACTGGGTGGATGTGTCCTCGGACGTCTCAGCAGCTCCCTGCCGCTCCCCGGGCGCCGGTCATGACCAAAGGACTTCACTGACCACTGCATGGGGATCCGACTCAGTCCAGTTAATGTCTTCATATTGAAGAAGAGATGTACCTTCAATAGAAAACCTTGGGTTTTGGTTTTTTTTTTTTCTCTCTTTTGCTTGCATTTTTTTTGCAAAAAGAAAAAAAAAAAGGATTAAAAAAATAATAATAATCCATCCTGGAAATGGAAAGAGGTGTTCCTGTATGTGTGTGCGCTCGTGCGCGTGTGTACTTCGTCAGCTTACTGTGGACTCGCTGCTTGTCCCTCACCGAAGATCACGACCGACCCTGTGGCCGGTGGCCGGCCAGTTCCCAGCCCGGGGGGGCCGGGGTTGTGCCCACAGCCCCTGGGAGCGGGAGGCAGCAGGGAAGCACCCAGTGGGGAAGCAATGCTCAGCATCCTGACAGCGGGCCGGAGGATGCCCAGGGCCGGCCGGCGGGGACGGGAGGGGACCGGAGGAGCTACTGCGGGGCTGCGACTGGGTTGGTGACTGCTGGAGGAGAGATGCTCTGGGAAACGGACTGTTGAGGCCTCCAGAGCCCCAGCGATGTGCAGAAGATGGCTATGGAGGACTTTTTTCCCCCATCTTGCGGACCTAAGGATTTTGATACTGAATTCCAGACTTGGGTTGCATGGCTTCAGAGGTAGGGCTCGCGCTGGCCTCTCTTGTCCATCCGTCCGTCGTGCTTCTCTGTATTTTCCTACTCACTTCCTTAAAGCCTCTCCCAGGGAATGTTTCTCCATGTTTAATTTGATTTGTATGGTTTTTTTGTTCCACCGCTGGTCTCCTTTGCCGACTGATGCAGTTAAAATGACTAGGCGCGTGTCGGTGTTTACACAGAATATTGCAAGACTGGGCAACCTCGCTTCCCTCTGCGCCCAGAGTTTATAAAATGAATGAACTCTTAATAAGGCTTTTACTTAGATGGTTGCGTGCACGTTGTAACGATCCATCACCGCGCGCTTGCAGGCGCCGTGCTGGCAGCCCGCGGTACCCGTGTGGCAG
>NW_010097956.1:0-11616 GCF_000699245.1 Pterocles gutturalis
CAGAGCTGGAGGGATGCAAGTGCCTTAGCATCTTAAGCTCATTGGGTGTTTTGTTGTCACAAAACAGCACACCAGAGAGAATATTTGAGAACTAAAACTGCCCATTCTGCCCTGCAGTGAAAATGAATTGCCTGCACATGCCACTGCTTTGGCTATGAAGCGCTTTCTCCTTCCCTGTAATGAACGCACTGTGCCTCCACCTCTGTGCACCCCAGGCTTGCTCCTTACCGAGTCACTCTCCCTCGGGACCACAGCGTGCAGAAAACCAGAGCCAAAGTTAGGTGGCAGATGACCTACCTGCTACCTGGGGCTGCATTGTTAGAGACCAGCTAATTAGAGCCCTCTTTATCCCGCTGGGTTCTTACAGCTGCAGTCCCTGTGGGCAGCTGAGCACCTGGAAAGCAAGCAGAAAGCTTGTCTGTTGGGAGCTGGCTGCTTCCATGGCTGCAGTGACGGGACCAGTATGAAATTCTCTTGGAGAGATGTTTTAGGTGACTCTTTTATGGGGGAAGAGGATGGGTTATTGACTAGAGCGGTGGTGCTTCAATGGGCCTTACAGGTGGCCAAGCAGAGAGCGTGGGTGCCCTGTGGGCAACGGGAGGCTGGAGGGCTGATCCAGCATGCATGAAAAAATATCCCAATGTCCTGGGGTGGTGGTATCACCCCTGCTGCTCTTGCAGGAGAGTCTCAGGCACTTTTGGCATAGTTTCCTTTATTCCTCTACTTGAAAATCGACTCGTGTTCACTCAGTAACCTCTCTGGGGTACCAGTTATAGATACCAGAAGACTTGATCCCCTTCTCATGCGCAAGAGAACAAGCCTTCCTATTGATGGGAAGCCAAGCTCAGTGTGAGCCCACCTATCGGTGACTTCAAACCATCTTTCCAACTGTTGTTCCACAATAACTTTGACTAACTGTACTATTTATTGGCTCACTTCACATCCTTATGGCTTCAATTTATTTTTGGAAAACTCAACCCACATTTAATTAGTTTATAGTTTGTTCCAAGTTTTGCTTATCCAGCTTTTTTTTTGTCTGCCTTTTTTTTTTTTTTTTTAAGTTTATATTTTGATGTTTAGCATTTGCCTTGGCAACATCTGGAACCCCTTTATGGAAGTGTATTGTTACTTTTACTGCTCGTGCAGCTTTATTAAATCATCCGCGTATTAATATTGAAAGTGTTCATCTGGGTCTAATCAGGGCCAAGATGAGTGATGTGGCAGTTAAATCGTACCTACGAGCTAATGGCTCAAGGACACAAAGTCCTGAAGAAACTTGCAGTGGGCTTTGTACTCTTCTTTTTAGCTTCCTAGGAGAAGAAGGAGGGAGGGAAGGGGGGGAAAAAAAAAAAAAAAAAAAAAAAAGAGATCTTCCTGCTCTGACCTTTCTTGCAGAGCAGATAACAGAATCGCAGCCTGAGCTAGTTTAGAACAATTTGTCTCCAAAGAATTTTGTCCAGTTACCACTATATTTCTGGATCTCATTTCCACATTTAACTCTTTCATCTGTCCTGGCTTCTCTGCTCTGCAGTGCAAACAACTGCCAAGTCAAGATCCCCACCACGCGCCAGGCTGACGTTTTGCTCTGAGACCTCAAGCAAACTCTTGATATAAATAAGTAAATAACATACCTGGTGGGTATAAACACATAACTAACAAACCCTGTGGCTCTTCTACATCAGCAACATCTACAGCCTTGATTTCTCCATTTGCTTCTCCTCCACAGGGTCCCCAAATATCCCTGGGATGATGGTGCTGAGCATCCTGCAAGTACAGCACAAGCCAGGGCACGGATGGGTTGAGCTGAGGGGGTGAAAGCACAAATACAGGGTCAACACCACCAGAGCACAGCCCCGGGTGCAGTGGGGCTGGGGGGAGAAAACAATTTACTTTCAATTCTCTGTTCCCACATAACAGTGCCAATGGAGTTTGTAGAGTGCGGCGGCTGTCACTGTAAATTGAGAGCCCCACGCAAATGCTGGGCTTAATTTCTGATCCACCTCCAAAACTCTCCTCCTTGAGAAGAGTTTTGCACAGGATGCTGCAAGTCCTGCCCTGGCAGAGCCAGGCAGGGAGGTGAGGCTGCCTCACGCTGGCTGCAAGTACTTCAAATCCCGGCTGAAGCCACCACTTCAGTGGCTAACCCTCGGATGGATGAGGGGCATTGGGTCTGTTGATGTCACCCACAACATGCCCAGGTGCCTCAGCAGGGCCCGAGCACCCTCATGGATGGGAGGAATGCTGAATGAGAGGCTGTGGGCAGCATCCTCTCCCGCTCCACTCCCGGCTTCCCCACCGCCTCGTACGACACAATCCCTGCTGAGCTGCGTTTTAAGCCTCACATGGGTCATTTAAACCAAAATTTCCTCTTTCCAACCTTCAGATGCAACAGGCTTCTCTTCTGCAGCCAGGTTTCCCCTCTGCCATTAACCTTGGCCCTCTGTACGAGGCCATGGGAGCTTGTAAATGGTTTATTTCTGTGTGGGAGCCTTCCAGCAGCTCTTTTACGGCCATCTCGTGGAGGGGGGTCTGGGCCAGCAAGGGGAGAGGAGCAGGCACGCGAGGTGCCGTCGGAGCAGGCTGTGTGCCCTGGATTTGGGAAGCAGAGAAGTTAAAAATCCCTTTTTGCTCTTGGGATAGTTTATACATTAAAAAGGAGAGGGACCATAGGCTCGTATGCTGGCCACGGGCACGTCACAGATGTGACCACGGAGACCGCAGGAGGTCCTGCAGGTACCCCAGACCCGGGGTGCTCGTGGGTGAACTCCTGTATCAGCAGGGCCCTGCTTGCAGGGTCTGAGGCTTTCTGAGCCCCAGTTGTAGATTTTGCAGTTTTTTTCTTGTTTGAACTAATGGCTGGGGATGGCAAACCCCCGTGCTTGCTGTGGCAGGCACCAGTGCCACAGGAGCTGGGAGCTCCCAACCCTGCCGGGCAGCTCGGGGGAGCAGCAGCCAGAGAAGCACAGATGACCCCAACCACCAAAAAATCAGCTGCTGTAGTTCAGGTGCCTACCTGAACACTCTGGTGTGTATTTAAGTAAAAATTTATAAATACGTACTTCTACATAAGCCACTTAGTGGCTTCTTTTTTTTTTTCCTTTTAAAAAAAAGACATTTAGCAGCCTTAAAGCAGGAAGTTCAAATTTAGCTGGGATTTATCCCTTAGCCGAGCATAGTTCATTCACCCTTTGTATAAAAATAGAGATAATTTTAAGCCTGTGAGATACAGGCAGAGCAGTTCCACACGGGCAGCAGTTATTTCTGCTGCTGCGGCCAGATCCAGCGCTCCAGGGGCTGGTGACCATCTCGTGCCAGGCTGGGGCATGGTGGGCAATGGACCTCTGGAGGGAACAGAGCTCAGGACATCTCAGCTGATCGTTTCTTGACAAAAGCGCAGATGCTTGGGTAGCGGGTGGCAAACATTTCCCAGCTTGGGCTCGTTGAATAGGCAGAAGGAGGATGAGGAGGCAGCTGCCCCAGCCTGACTGTGCATCCCTCCCCAGCACCCTTCTCCCTCCAGGGAGGGGAATAAATCAACTCTTCATGCATACAGAGACCCAGAGATGTCCCTTTTCAAACACTGCATGCACTCAGGATGAGGGGAGATGCTCATCTGAGCCTAGATTGCAGAGAAAGAAATAAACTTCCCCTTGGTGATAAACTGTACAGGAAACACAGAGGGAAAACGTGGCTCTTTGCGGCTTCCCAGGCTCCACAAAGCTCTGGTCTGGTGGGACCTGCCTGCACACTGACAGCATAACTCCATCTAAAGCACATTTGACCAAGCAATGGAGCAAAATGAAAGCTATAAATGAATTCCACTGCTGGTGCAAATCGCTGAAAATAGTGGTTATTTTTACCCATTCCGGGCAAGCATGACCATGCTCACCCTCCACCACCTCTTTGCTCCCCAGCCTGCTGTGCCAGCGCCCGCCGCAGCCTGAAGACCAACCTCTGCAAGTGGTGCGACTCCACGCCACCGGCCTGTGAGGAGAAGGTGTGCTACAGCAACTGCAACCTCAACTCCTACTGCGAGGACCCCTACGAGATCTGTGTGGCCATATGGTAAGTAGCAATTCCCTTGTCCAGGGGGGGCACACAGGGAAAATGAGTTTGCGAGGTGGCAGCTCGTGGGAAAGCATGTGTGTACGCCTGCACTTGAATTATTGCCCATTAAAATAATTCAGGACTTTCTCTTCCTCTCCCTTTGACTCCATTATAATCAAAATTACAATTTGCAGTAAAAAAAATTATTTAGTCCACCCTATAATTAGTACCAGTTTATTTTATAAATAAATTAAGTATTTAAGTGCCTGACACAAAGTGTGGCAAGTTTGCTGCTGGACCTCTAAACCCCCATAAAGCCCTGAATGTAGCTTGGCTGAGGCTGAGCTGAGCTCTCTGGGCAACACCAGCAGCCCTGACCCCCAAAACCCACAATGTCCTCCTGCACCAGGCTGGTGAAACCCTGTGTCACTTGCAGGGGTGCAGCCAAGGTCTGTCCCCATCCAGTGCATGGATGTCTCACCTGGTGCACAACTGGGGTTTAACCCACCTCTTTACCATCCCCTGGGAAAAGCCCTTTTCTGCTTCTGCAGGAGATGCCTGGAAGGGAAACACAATCTTGCACTTCAGGCCAAGCATACGCCTCATCATTTGCCCGGAAGAGTGCCTCCCCCAGCTTTTTTGGTCCCCATGAGCAAAGCAAAGCTAAAAAACCATCCATTTCGGGTCTGCCCAGAGTGATTTTCTCCTCTAAATTTCCCTTTTAATTTGGCTGCCAAAGCGAAAGCCAGCCAAGCACTTATCGCTAGGCTTTATCTCAACCTGCTAATTAGCGTGAATGCCGTATACCCCGCTTTCAGGAGGTGGAGTTTGCCTCAACATAATTGTTACATTATGGACTTAAAAAAAACCCAAAACACAAAACCAACAAGACACCCAAACAAACAAACAAAATCCACCCCCTGCTCCAAATTCCCCTGCGCACACATGGAGAAGCCACCTTAAATCCCGGGCAAGCAATTCAGCATCTCGCTGGGTTTTCCCATTGACAGCCTACATGTATAGGAAAAACCCAGACCCCTGGGGCATAAATCTCCATCCCAGGAAAGCAATCCCATGGCATGAGATGGGGCTGCACCTTGCACCACAAGGGTGAGGCAGCTACACGGTCACAAATAACCTGCCAGCCCCACAGCCTCCTCCCAGAATCTCCCACCCCATCCCAAGACCCATCCTGAGACTGAGATCCTTGCAGGCAGGGCTCCTCCAAGCCAGCCTCGCTGCCCCTTGCTCACTTGCAAAGGTGTATAGGGATCATCTGAACTTGGCCTGCATGGGTATCGCAGTTGCAGCAGCAGCTTTGGCCCCATGTTCACATCCTCCAGCATGCCCAACCTGGGCAGCCCATGGAGGAGGGATTGCACCCTCCTGGGACTCTTCAGCTGGAAGCTCCTCTGACAAGTGACCTAGGAACCCCAAGAAAACGGAGGGAGAACTAAGGCCAGGGGACTTTCCATACCTGATACAGGGAGAGGATGACAAATTTAGGCTCTTCCCCCTGCTTTTATTTCTGGCTTCCCAACAGATGCGGAAGGCATCGTGAAACCTCTCCATACCTACACCCTCCCGCTTTGCACCGCTAGGTCAGGAAGCCAAGGCTGTTCCTGCAAAAGCTGTTAACAGTTGTAATTTCCTTGAAACCCCCCCAGGAGTATACACAATGCTCTCCAGCCACCCATAGCCCACCCGGGACTGGTCATTCCCTATCGCTCGTCCTCACCCCAGGGCTGCCCTGCAAATCCAGCCAGTGCTGGGTTATCCTTCCTCCTCTGGGAAGGCTTCAGAAACAAGGATCGAACCCTGGTGCTCTGCTCTCATCTCTTAATTAGCTTTTAATTACCTATTGGCTCTACAATGCAGGTGCAGGAGAAGCACTGTACCCCAGGCTGCATTTTCCCGGTGGTGCTGGCAGGGTAAGAACCATCCGGCCCCGAGGTGCCCAACCCATCTCGCATGCCATGCCATCAGCCCGTGTTAGCTCTGCTCTGGCTCTCCAAGGGCAAGAGGCTCCATCCCAACACCAACAACTGCCTCCAGCTCATTTTAGCCACCACCATCCGCCCTCCAAAGGGACATAACCCAGTTCATGCTCAGACATTCCTAAAACCATCTGGGCAGCCCAGTTTTTGAGGATCTCCACCACTTGCTCACCAAAACTTTTCCTTCACCCAGCTTGGCAAGGGCAAAGCCATCTGCCAGCCCATGGCCCCGGGTCCTGCCTCTGCACTGCCCCGACTGGCTCCAGCTTCCACCCATTGCTTTGGGGGACAGCAAACATCCCCCCGGAGAGTGATTTCTGTCCCCACATCATCTTATTTTTCTCAAAATCAGCTTCTTCCAAAAGGATCACACCCCACGGTAGCTTAAAAATAGACTTTGCTGTTTGTTTTTTAAATAAAATCTAGCTACCAACAAAACCGGCAGCAAAGCAGCTGAAGTTTTTAATGTTCTCCTGCTCTGCCCAGTTTGTTCTTACCTTAATCACCGTTTTGTTGGTGGTGGCCATGGATGGTGCTGGGTGAGCTGAAAGAGCAGGTAGAGAAGTCTTGAGTCCAACAAGGACGGCTCTGCCGCACACCAGGGTAAGGGAGCTCCCATGCGCCAGGATGCGGCTGTGCCAGATCCTCTCACCGAGGCCCCTTGTGTTGAGCCACTGCTGCCCAGATCCATTGAGAGATGGAGTTTTCCAGCAAAATGAGTGCCTGTGCTTGAGGAGTCAGACCACAGCCAGAGCCAAACCCATCCGTCTGCTCTACATGTGACACATTTCCATGGCTTTCATGGGAGCCCAACCTAGGTGCTGCTGAGCAAAAAACATGGCTCATGAGAAGGACCTAACCTGGCGACCGAGCACTAGTGGTTAAAAAAGCTCAAAGCACATGCCCCATCCCTGGAGGTGTTCAAGGCCAGGTGGCACGAGGCTTGGAGCAACCGGGTCTAGTGGAAATTGTCCCTGCCCATGGCAGGGGGGTGGGAACTAGATGATCTTTAAGGTCCTTTCCAACCCAAACCATTCTATGATTCTATGGCACTGGAAGTATGGTGCTAGACCCGGAGCTACAAGCTGTGCTTCCACGTGTAACTGGAGTTTCATGACTGAGGCTTCTTGGTATTCAGCCTTGAAATATCTCAGTTGTCCTCACTGCACTTGCGGAATACTTATGCACAGTTAAATGCAATGGTCCCTGTTCATTATCTAAATGGGAAAGAGGAGGAGTTAGGACTGATTTGCCATTGCATCCACAGCTGTGCCAAGCCCCAGCGCTCCTCTGCCCCAGACTCAACAAGGACCACAAATGGGAAAGAGGAGGAGCTAGGACTGATTTGCCGTTGCATCCACAGCTGTGCCAAGCCCCAGTGCTCCTCTGCCCCAGACTCAACAAGGACCAGGACACCATCGCTGCAGGCTGTATTTGTAGTTGCTCGATGTCAGAAGCCCTGCTAGAAACGCAGACACAGCCCTATGCTCCAGCAGTTGTATCACCTTCATATGAGAACTTGGCAGCTCCAAAGGTCATACCATGTCTAGAAATAGCCCCGACCAGCAACTAAAGGGCTCTACAGCTGCTGGTCACCAAGGCAGGAGTCCTGCAAGGACAGGGCTCAGAAAGAGAGCCAGGAGTGAGATGGCGCTTATGGGCTCCACCTGCACCATGGGCTGAGAGGAGCCGGAGGGACGCACGAGCCAAGCAGGCACTGGCAAGCAGGCACTTCGGCCCCCACACCCCCTGCAAGCAGGCACTGGCAAGCGGGCACTTCGGCCCCCCCCCCCCCTGCCTCTCCCCTGCCCAAGTTGAAATTTGGGCAGCAGAGACCCCCAGCCCCTCCTGAGACAGCGATGTTACGACTTGTATTGCAGCAGAGGTGACATACAAGGTGGGACCCTCATTTTGGAGTGCTTCCTTAGGACCAGACAGCCCCAAAACCTGCTGGCCTAGCAGCTGGCACTGACAAAGGAGGGACTTTGCCCCAGATCCTGCGCAGCATGCTCAGCCTTAGGGGTGGCACTACCTGATCCAAGGTGTGATTATGAATTGGTGAATTACCTACTGGAAACAAGGAGTCTCTGGCTCACATCCTACTATTGGCACATGCTAAACATTTCTCTTCACCATTTGGAAGAGATAAAGGGCTTTAACAAATCCCTTCCAAAGCACGTATAATTAGAATGATACCAGAGCTGCTGCAATGATCATTCATTTTAAGCTACTTGGCTTAAAACGAATGATCTTAAAACCAGATTTCAGGTGACACGCAGCTGGCACGAAGGCTGAGCCGCTAGACTAACGTTTTGTCGGTTCATTTGGCACACGCAGGAGACAGGACAACGAGAGCATCAGGATCAGCACGCTCTGCCACAACCCCCACCGGCCCATCGAGAACCTCATGGTCCCCAACTACAACACCTCGCGCTGCATCATGACCCACCAGCCCAGCGAGGATGGGATAATCTACATCTGCGGCTGCGTGGATGAGCAGGAGTGCAATGATAAACTTATCTTTGAAAACCACACCAATGGTGAGTGCTTTTGTTAATGTTATTTATAGGGGGAGAAGCACCCAATGCTAACGACAAATAACTTGTATTTCCAAGAGGGTAGGAGATGGAGAAGGGCTCCAGAAGGAGCTCTTTCAGCATCTCCTTTGACCTCCCTATATAAAAGCTAGGTAAAATTTGTACCCAGTTACGGAGCCCAGTATTTTGCCTGTGGTTAAACCATCCCTCCCAGAAATACCCCCAGCCTTGGTCTGGAAACATCAGGAGATGGAAAATTCACCATATCTCTCAGTAGGCTGTGCCCTTCAGCACAGGACGAATCAACAGGGGAACCCAGAAGCTGAATTAACACAGCATGAGTCAACGCTCTGAAACCTTTAAATAAATCACACTGGAGCAAATCCTGCCCCAGCACACCCATGGCTGCAACCCACCAGGGCGGTGGTGCCAGGGTGCAGGGCTCAGCCCGTGGTGATGCCTCCCCTCCTGCTCTTCAGGGGATTTCTGCAGAGGCTTTTCCCCTGGACAGGGATGGTCAGAGGTGCCCCTGTGCTGCACACATATGTGAGCATGGCTTGGCACACCCCTAGGTGCTTCTACAGATGGCTGGAGATCCAACAGGAGCTGTAAATCCACAGGAGGGAAAACTTAGAGGCAGCTCGTTTCTGTACCTCAGGAGGGTTGTATACTTTGGAAATGCTTCCAGCTAGATCCTAAGCCTTTGGGGGCTTGTCCAAGCCTCCCTAACTCCAAATGGACCAGGTTTATCCAAGTGTCCATCAAGAATCTGACCTGTTACAAAAGCAAAGTGAAACCCCTCCAATTTTCCATAATTACAGAGCAACAAAATGCTGAAAATGAGCCTACGCATAATCTGCAAGTTGGTGGCATTGCTTCTCCCGCAATGCAAAGAAAAAAATGAAAAAAAAAAAATCACAAAAAATGCAAATTCTCCGAACAAACAAGCCATTTTTAATGAAGGCAAATGATGCTAAATTTGGCAGTTCTTAGCTGCTTCCAGAGCCAAACATAACAGGTCCACGCACTTCTAGGGAGAGATAGTCAAACCCCAAAGCCGATGCTGGGATATGTAATTTCACACAAAAATGACAACTGGCTCATTGGAAATGCCACCCCCACCAAAGGCTTCCACAAACAGCCTCCCCCTGCCAGCCAGCATGTAAAATGCTGAAACTCAGAGTGAGAGCAGTGCAAGGTTTAATAATTATCTCCTCTTTGATTTGGTCTGAGGGACCAGCATGAGGAGCCCCAGACTCAGAAACACCATTATTTACCTCCTTTTCTTCTGCTTTAAGGGATTGTTTGCATTTTAAAGATGAACTTATGGTCATCTTCAATGGCATAGACAAATGTCAAGCAGAGAAATACCTAATGCAGATAAGCACTTCTCTGCCAGCCAAAGCAGGCAGATTTTTTCCCATTTTTTCCTTTCTTAAGCCCTGCTTTCAGGTCTGGGCTGCTGGGTGGCACTGCCCTAGCACTAGGACTGCAGGAGACACCACCAGAGCTCAGAGATCACCCTAACCAACACACGGCAGCATCATCTCCTAAAGCCAGGCAAGCAGAGCCCAATGGACTCCTTGGGAAGACGCCTGGTAGGGCTGAGCACGCAGAGCCCTCTCCAGCCTGCACCAGCTGAGCCTGGCCCTGGAGCCCATTTCCCCGCAGGAGAGATGGGCAGACCCACGCAGCGATGCTCGGCAAGGTGTGGGTTTACAGACCCGTGGTTATCGCCAGAGCAGCTACATTTGCTCTCGGTGGAAAGGGTCTAAGCCGTACCGCGACCCCTCCGTATCAAAGGCTTGCATCAGGCAGGGGCATCCTCATGGAGGAATTTGCTGAAGTTTTGTCAACTTCCCCTTGTCAGGGCTCATGCATGCAACTCCCTTAAAAATATCTTCTCTTGCTTCAGTGATTCAAAGATGGGATCTTAAGCATCGGGTAAATCCATTAAAGCAGTAGGTGATATCCAGGCCCGACGCTTTCCAAAATAAACATATTCCTGAGTTACTTATTGATTTATATCAGTTTAGGTTGATCTTGTGGTTTGAACCTGATGCCTATTTTAGAAACGCTTTCACAGCCTTGCAGAAATTAGCTGCAGCACATTTTTTTGAAATTTGCCAAGGAAAATAGCTAAACTCTCTGTTTTTCCAGAACCTGAATTATGATCTGCACACACTGAGGTCAAGCAACGAGAGTTTTGCTTATGGAATGATTCTTATCCCTCTTCCCCTGGGTTATTATACTTGGCAGAAAAACCTCTGAGTAAGATTTTACTTGAATATCTCTACTGAAGTCAGCATGTTTGTTCCAGGAATCGCGAACATCAAAGGATCAGACAATTATATGTTGTGTGAGGGTTAGGGCTTTTTGTGTGCATCCCCCTCCCCGATCATCTGAAGGGGTTTAAAAGAAATAAAGCAAAAGCAGCCGTGCCCGCTCAGTTGATGAGGGTCGGTGTTGTAATGTGGCGAGGAAGGAGATGCCAACACTGGCAGACAGCACTGAACCGATGCTCCTTTACACTAATTATCGTGCCAAGCATCCCAGTGCTCCCCTGGGCTCGGTGGGCCTGCACGCTGCCCCCCAGCATCCCTCCTGGCTGTGTGCCACAGGGGTCTGGCCAAGCCCCAGCCCCAAAACCCCTCAGAGATTTGCTCCATTCAAACCTTGCCTCAGCTTTATCACCATTATTTCTGCCCCAGCTCAACACTTTGGAGCCACTGAAGGGCAGCCGAAGGGTTTGGGTGGCAGCAGCAGGGTCCCATGTGCCACAGCACCTGACGCAATTCATGCAGGCAGGCATCTCGAACCTGAGAAACGGAGCTAAATTTGAGACCCAAACTGAGCAGCCCCCTTAATTATCACCTCTATCTGGGTTCTTCCCCAGGCCAGGGTTTGTGCGCAGCGTGCATTTCGGCCCCGCTAAGGGCTGCGCTTCATTAACAGCTCCGTGTATTTTCCACGTGATGAAAACAAGCTGTTGCAGACCCGTGGCCGCAGTGCCCTCGCCTTTGCTTTCCTCCCCG
>NW_010097956.1:11696-12091 GCF_000699245.1 Pterocles gutturalis
ATCGGCCTCCTGCCCCCGCTGCTGGTGGCGGTGATGATCACAGGGATATTCTACCTCTGCCGCACACAGAAGCGACGCAAGAGAACCAAGGCCTGGGGTGGGAAGACGGGGCGGCCCGCGGCGCTGTCGGAGCCGGGGAGGTCGGCCGAGCGGGAGGAGAAGCTGTCGGTGCTGCTGGATGAGAACCCAACTGGTGCCAACCCCGCCTGCGCCAGCAGCCACCCTGCCGAGCTGCTCCCCATCGAGCTGGACGAGATGGAGGGGCAGTTCGCGGAGGTGTGGAGGGCCAAGCTGAGCCACAGCCGCTCGGGGCAGTATGAGACGGTGGCTGTGAAGATCTTCCCCTGCGAGGAGTACTCCTCCTGGAAGAACGAGAGCCAGATCTTCACCGACGC
>NW_010097956.1:12151-38704 GCF_000699245.1 Pterocles gutturalis
CTGATCACCGCCTACCACAGCCGGGGAAACCTCAAGGACTATCTCTCCCATCACGTCCTGAGCTGGATGGACCTGCAGAAGATGGCAGGCTCTCTGGTGAGCGGGGTTGCCCACCTCCACAGCGACTATACCGCCTGCGGCAGGCCAAAAATCCCCATCGCCCACCGCGACATCAAAAGCACCAACGTGCTGGTGAAGAACGAGCAGGAGTGCGTGCTCTGCGACTTCGGCATCGCCATACGCCTCGACCCTTCCCTGACGGTGGACGACTTCGCCAACAGCGGGCAGGCAAGTACGACCCGCCGGCCCTCCCTGGAGGGGACCCTTTGCAAACCACCCTGGTCACCCTGCAGCCCAAGTGCTCGCCCACCCCTGCTAACGGTTTTCTCCTCTCTGCGGGCAGGTGGGCACCGCCAGGTACATGGCCCCAGAGGTCCTGGAGTCCAGGGTGAACCTGGAAGACCTGGAGTCCTTCAAGCAGATGGACGTTTACTCCATGGCCCTCGTTTTGTGGGAAATGGCTTCCAGATGTGAAGTGGTAGGAGGTAGGAGCATCGCATCAGGTTTGCCACTCACCTTTTTCCTTTCTTCCTCCCCATACAGGGACATGACGTGGCTCAGTCCCACATCCCCATTGATGGCGTGGGACCTGATTTGGGGTCGCTCAGGTCTCTGCAGGGCTGCTAAGAGCTGGTGGTAGATCCTCCCCCATGGCTGCCTGCCCTGTGTGCCACAGCTCGAGGGGGCCGGCTCGGTGGCCAAAAAGCAGGACAGGACCCCAGGGGGTCATCTGGACCAGCCCCTGCTAAAAGCCGGCCAGCCGCCAAGTCAAATCCCAGCCAGTGGTGGTGATGCAAAGCAAACCAAGCAGGACAAGCCAAAGCTGCCTCCCCCTGCCCAGCCACAAGCACTTTTTCTTCAGACAACACCAGAGAGTTTATGTTGCAACAGGGACTTGCAAACTTCAGCCTCCAGCAGAGCCACGTCCCCCCTCACTTCCCAGAGCCACATCCTGGCATCCGAAATTGCATATAGCAAAACATTTAATTAACTGCCCCGCTGCTAGCCCCTGTCTGCCTTTTTGCCCACTCCCCTCTCTTCCCTTTTTAGCTTTCTGGTTCCTTCCCTATCCCACCTACTTGCAACACAAGCCCACGGAGCTGCAAGAAGCTCCAGCTGCAAGAAGCAAGAAAGCTGCCCCCACTGCCCCATGCTCGGAGGTGAGAGAGCCTTGCCTGGCTCAGATGCCCCGTGCATCCTTTGCTTCCAAGCCAGTGTCCCAGGACATCCATCCCCACTAGGATTTCACCTGCATTCATGTCTGGGCAGGAGCTGGCAGAAACCAGGGTGAACTCTCACCTCCGCAACAGGGAGTTTCTCCTTGGCCTCCCATGACATGGGGTTGCTCTTCTGGAAGGGCCATTTCTCCTCTAACCCGATCCCTGCCCACAGCAGGAACGTGGATGCTGGTACAGTAGTCTCCTATCTTGCACCTACAGAACACATTCTACCTGCTGAAAATACACTTCACCCAAAGGATAACAAAGCCCTTTGAAGTGCATCTCTCAGGTTCAGGAAGGTGGTCAGATGGTTCTTCAGTCCTGCCTCTGAAGATAACCTCTACATGAAAAACCAGCACTACATTTCTATGTTCAAATTCTAAATTATGTCCAGATCTGTTTACTTTTGCAGACTGATAAAACCAAATTTATTCTCATCCAGTGGACCATACCAAAGCAAAGCAGTGAACACATTAAAAACATCCTGTAATGCTGCTGTTGCTTTCTTGCAGAGGTAAAGAATTATGAGCTTCCTTTTGGGTCGAAAGTCCAGGAGCAGCCCTGTGTGGACACCATGCGGGACATCGTGCTGCACGGCAGAGGACGCCCCGAGATCCCGAGCAGCTGGCTGGTGCATCAGGTAAACTGGGAGTAGATGGTTCAGAAAAGAACAACCCACATTGTCCCAACTCACTAATGCAGCCTAAAATTCATTACAGCTGTAATCAGAGCAAAAGCAGGCACAACTCCTGGGCCCTCCTTACAGCTCCTCAGCTGGCTGAGCCCACATAAGCTCCACAAAACCCAATTCTGTGGTGTTTAAAGGCCACCAGCCAGGGATACAGCAAAATCTATCAATAAATAGCCATGATCAGGAAGCATTATGAAAGCCAAGTGTGGTATTCAGTTACCTTGCAGATAACAGGAAAATGGAGCACTTCAGCACAGGCTATTCTCATGAAACAGGACATCATCTGAGTCCAGCCCACACCCTAACCAAAGCTCTAGCTCAGGAAACACACGGTCCCTCCAATACAGCCATCTCACAGCAGGGACAGAGGGAAGGAAGGTGCATCCAGGCTTCTACCCGCTTGGTTGTGGAGGTTTCAAGCTCAAAATTACCTCTAACCTGTAAGGTCAGGACTTGGCAGATGGGAGAAAGGACTTCCACTTCAACACGGAAAGCCAAAATGGGAAGCATCTCCCTCCAGTGAAACAGCTGGGAAACATGCTTGAAGCTGAGAACAGGAAAACTGCGAGGTTCCAGTCTTGCCAAGGGTAAGTCTTTCACCAGCCTTTGGCTCAGATGGTCTGAAAGCACCATTTCAGCACAGAAAGCATTGCTCAGCACCCTACAGCAGAAGCACTTGAGCAATGATGAGATGTGCCCTGTTAAAACCATCCACGAGCACACCCAGACCAACCAGCTCCAGAAACACACCTGCATCCTGGCACCGACCCAGGTCCAGGGCTTTCTCCCATGCACCAAGGACACAGGGGGTAACAGGCATGCTGATCGAGATTTTCAAGTCTTGCCTGACTTTGGCACTTCTTAAATTTCACATATCTTGTAGAAAAATACCATCTGCTGATCAACAATTCGGTTCATCTGAAAAACAAGCTGAAATATCGAGCCCGCTGGCTCATAGAGCCTTGCAGTGTTCAGTGCATCATTGTGCAGTATTCCCCAAAAACACGCTGCTCCTGCTTCCACTCTGCCTGGATGGCACATAAAGCCAGGCTTTTCAAAAGGAAAGATATAACTTCATGATCTTAGAAGGCCATGTGTTCCCTACAATATCTCTTCTCAAAACCATCTTTGTCCAAAGACTCACAACCAACCTGACCAACCAAAGCTGAAAACAGCATCAAATGAATCTGTGGTTTCTACTGGACCATCAGCGAGTTTATCAGTCACCAAGTCCATTTCTGAAGTGCACCCAGCCTTTTTCCTTGATGAAGGCAAATACAGGAACTTCAATCAGCACTTGCTACATATTTGATGTCCGAGATGAATACTCAAAGGCATTCACCTCTCAGGGTCTCTGATAAACTTTGAAACCACTGAAAAATACACAGAGGCTTGGCTTGTCCAAAATCACACCCTGGTAGAGCCTGACCATAGCTGCACTGCTGGCTGAGCTGAAGAAGGGCTGACTGCAGTCACCTCTGAGAAATAACTTTGCTGTAGTTGGGCTGGTCTAGCACACAAACAGAGCAAGGCTTATAAGGCAGAAACTTTTATTAGACCACCTGATACTCACTGGGGAAGAGGAATAGAAAAGCCACCTTGTGTTCCTGAAAGTTTGCCTCCAACTAATCTTAGCTGATCTGATCAACATCAAGCCTGGCTTTACATGATTTTTCTGGCCATTTTGGAAAGGGTCTCCTCTGAATACGGCACAGGGCAGCACCATCTGCTGGGAAGCAGCAGAAAGCCACCGGTTTGTGCCACGCTGGGGGACAACAGCTTTCTGTGGGAGGAAGCGTTGGGTGGCACCAAAGGGAGAGAAATCGCTCACCTGAACGGGAAGCACCCATAGATGTTCCCACCAATGAAAACAGGTTTGATACAGAGCTCCAAATGCTACTTCCACATTTCAGCCATCAGGATCACTCTCAGTCAAGTGAGGACCTACGTTGTTGGCCATGGTTTTCGGCAAACATAAGCGTTAATTTCCCTGACAGAGCCAACTCACCCAGCCTGCGCCCATCAGCAGCTCCAGAGCAACCATTTGCAAGGCTGCACAATAAAGCCCATTGAAGAAATTTATCCCCAAAATTTCCCAGATAAATTACAAATACCTTAAACCCACACTTATACCTCACTTCACACCCCACCACATTTAAAGAAAAAAAAAAAGGTAGTTATTTAGACCAGGTAAATTCCTGGATCTGGTTCAGGAAGCAGCTGAACAGGCTGTTGTACTGGCACAACCAAAGAGCTCGTGCAGGACAGGAAGGAGCAGTGGGAGCTAAAGTCAATATTGCCACTAAAAATATACTTGTAAAACTCAGCATCCTCTGGAAATCTGAGAGATCAAGCACAAACCCCAGACTAAGTCCATTTTGTGAGCATAACAAGATGTTCCAGTTGTACCATTCAAAAGAGCATCACTGCTACTTACAGGGCAAACTGCAAATAAATGTCGTTATTTCAGGGCAACAGAAGCACAGAAAAATCTAATGACTAAACCATATGACAGTGCCATATTCTGTTTGAGAAAAGCTTATTTTAAAAGCTTCAGCTAAGCTAGCTCATTTTTGCATGTTAATCAATTATCCTCAAATCCTTTCAACTAAGCTAATAAACAAGTGACGCAAGAGGTTCTGAAATGCACCCTCTGTCCATTTTACTGCACAATCCTGTTCTCTCTGTGTCCATTATGGAAGATGCAGTATGATAAACCTTACCAGCGAGCAGTGTCACCTGTCCTGCACCTTGCTCTGAGCTGGATGTGTTCTGGAGCACACCAAGACGCAGCACCCAATCCCACCTAAACCCAGACACTATTTTGTGGTGAGAAAACAAAGTACAGCAGTACACTGAAATGAGTATCTGTCACAGCACACCCTTTCAGAAAGCTGCCAGAACAAGAAGTCAAATTTAAGAAGTTTAATTCCGAACTTGTCTTTGAACCCCCTCACCGCCCCCCCTCCATCCAGGGTGTAACAGCTCGGGCATGGCTGGACACCCACAGACCCGGGCTCAGCTGCCAGCCCGCAGAGCACCAGCTGCACCTCTCCTGTCCCTCCTGATTTTAGGATGCTCTGATTTGAACAACCAAGGCTGAGACAGGCGATGGAGGGCTTGTTTCCTTCCAGCCCCTATTTAAGTCCCCCAGTCAACACAAATCACTTTTCCAGGGAGGATTTCCAGGGAGCATGGAAAATGCATGGGACCAAATCCCAGGCGAGCTGAGGCTGCTGCTCGAACACAAGCAGTGCCAGCAGCGATGCAAGCATTGGCACTTGCCACAGCCTAGCAAGGCTGCTTCCTCCCATGCTTAAGTTTGGCCAAATAAAGTTTCTGCGGGAAGCTGTCAAAACTATAGTAAAACGGTGATTGCTTTAGATTGGCTTCTAGCTCCTCTTCCTCCTGCCTTCAGATCTTAATTTCAGCCCTTCTGACTGCAGGGAATGCATTTTCTGTGTGACACCATCACTGAGTGCTGGGACCACGACCCCGAGGCTCGCCTCACCGCCCACTGCGTGGCCGAGCGCTTCAACCTGATGGCACAGATGGATTGCGATGACATCCTCAACAACAACACGGACAACGAGAGCAGCAAAACAGCTTCTCCAGGCGGGGAGCACCAGGACAGTGATGGGAGCACAAATATGCAGTGACACAGCCGGCAAAAAGCCTTATCGTGGGAAATGAGAACATATGTGAGAAGTGTTTAGCTCATTAGGAAACACCCTCACTTCATTTTTCAAAAATGGAACTAAGATCTAGTACATAACTTATTTATAAGATCTGTTTCCTCCCACAGATACAGTCAACTGTGGAATCAATACTTTGGTTAAAGTGCAACATTATATATGAACTGATTTTGTACTTTACTTTAAATGCATAATGATGCAAAGCATTACTTTTATTATTTTTTAAAATAATAACGTTTAATCTTTTATTAATAAGCACCTGAATCCCATGTCTATCTTTTGAAGTCCTTCCACACTGCCATCATGAGTTTCTCTTCTAACTGCTTACTCTGCAGAGATCAAGACAATTTTTGATTTTCCTTTTTTAATGGCCTCTGCACATACACACAAAAAAGTCTGTTGTGGCAGCAGAAAAAAAAAAGAAATCTTGAGCTGTTACACACCCTCAGTGGAACACATGCTGGAACCCAAGAAAATTATTCATCAATCAGACAGTCCTTAATACACTGACAAGATACACAATAATCCAGTTCACAAAAGCCTGAATTTGCTGGGGAATTCCTGGGTGTACTTGATAGTTCAGGTGGGTGCATGAAGTTTGTTCAATAGAAAAAAAAGTCACCAGTGCAGACACTTTCACTCTAAAAATTCTACATACAGGGTGTCAAGACAACTTTTCCCCCACATCAGTCCAGTTTTCAGCCACCTCTAACCAACAGATCTGTGCCGCATTAATAGCATCAACACAGACGTGTTGGCTAATTCTTGCAACTCTTTCACACTCCACTGCTGAAGAAACTCAACCTGAAGAAACACGACCAGACAGAACCGGGACCTTTACTCCTGTCACCCCCAGACTGAGCCAGGCTGCCTCCGCAGTGGAAGGGCGATGAAGGAAAGGTAAGTCATACCTCGCTCTGAACCCTGGCACAGTAGAAAGTTTAATCCCTCTGCCACTCTTGGGAGCAAAAGGTAATAACAGCCTTAGCTGCTGCTACTAAGAAGCCTTGCAAGCCCATAGCTGACACTCACCTACACAGAGGTGTATCTTTCAGGATAGCATCTGAGAGGAATACTTTGCTTGCCAGCATGCAGCTGTGTGGATCAGCCCCTACAGGAGAGGGAAACGGAGAAAACAGTCCAACAGCCATGAGCTTTCTACAGACAAGGCTCCCCAACGTGAAGCTGGGAAGCAGATCTGCAGGGCTGTTTTGGTTTTCCAAAATGCACAGCTATGACAGCACCAGTCCATACAAAAAAGCTTTTCTTCTCTATTATTTCCACCTCTTCAGACCATTTCCACAGCTCCCAAATTAAATGCCTAGAACAAAATTGTCTCCAATACCTTCAAAGAAGGATGGAAGGGGAATGAATTAAGTCACATCAAATCTAAATAATTAAAACTTCAGCTACCACATATAAGTCTCCATCTGCAACTGTGACCATATCTTTCATTTTAGGAAAAAGGTTTAGTGGTGGACTTGGCAGTGTTAGGGTTACAGTTGGACTCAGTCTTAAAGGTCTTTTCCAATCTAAATGATTCCATGATTCTACAATTCTCACCAATTCCCCAACTGGCTGCTGCCTCCTGTCATCTTATGATTTTTTCAAGCTAACCCCCTTCTCTTGAAGCATATCCTCCCAAGTTCACCACAAACACACCCTTTTCTACACACCCGACTTCAGTCTCATTTCTTTAATATATTAACCACTGCTCTACTATATACATGCCCAAGAGAAAGAGAGCATGGGGCAGCTTTTCTGACATGGAGATAAGAAACTACAGGAACACACTGAACTCCCCCCAACCTGTCCAATCTTTCCTTGCCGTAATACTCCATGCAAAACTTCCTCTTCCAAGTTTTGCACCAAGTTGTTTGGATATAACACTGATTAATAATTTTTTTTTTCTTCCAAGTTCAGTTTAAGAGGCTTTCAAAAGACACTCTGACCTGTTCTTCCACAGGTGCACAGGAGAGGGATCAGCCCATGCAAACTAGATGTTGAAGGCTGCATCTCTCATTCTGATGGCTGAAACACAAATTCTCCTGGGGAGACAGAGACTTAATCCTAGGCTTGACAGTTTATATTGTAAACACACCAAAAAACTTCTCGACCTATTCCCCTCCTCGTGCCTGAAATATTGAACGCTGCAATTTACACACTGCTTTTTTTTTTTTTCTTTTTTCATGAAAACCAATTCCAGAATCAAGCTTTCAGGACTACCTGCTTGAATGCCCGTGTTAAACAGGAGTGACTTGTCCTTGTGTTTTCCATGAGCCGCAGGGTACACAGCACCTCTGAAGAGAGCCACTTATTTAAGCTTCAAGATCTGTTTATAACTCAGGGATAACCCAAAACCAGAGATCAATAAGAATTTTGCTCTTAACTTCAGTGGAGCCCAAGCCAGTCAAAAAGACAGAAGGGAACATAAGCCAAAATTCTACATTTTACCATGCTCCCTGTTCAACACACCGTGGTTCTAGCAAATACCTACACAGGAACCAGCAGCAAGCCCTTCCCTTCAGAAGGCACAAGATGGAAACAACAGCAGTTATGCAAGAGAATCAAATCTGGCCAGAGTTAAAAATATATATGTTAGTCCATAAGGTGCTTGCAACTCTCAGAAGACTCCCATAAATATCTTGCAATTTAAGCTGGGTATTCAGTGGCTAGATTTCTTTTAAACTGTTTTCAACTATGTCCTTTATTTCTAGAAGTAACTAGATATTTGCATCATAACTACGCCCCCAACATGAAGCCATTCCAGTTCTTGCGATCATCTGAGCAAAAACTTCACATTTGTTTTTTCTAGTGGCACACCCATGTTAAAAGAAATCGTTTCATGTATTTTAAAGACTACTTCTTCAGCACTGGGTCTATTTTTACACAACAAAATTAGTAACAGCTTTCTCAGTGCGAAACCACACACATACCAGATGAGGGTGGAAGAGAAATAACTTGACTAATAATATTATATAAGGAACACAAATGGGTTTATGGTCAACATGTCAGTTTTTCAGTCTGTTTTAGAGCTATCACCTTGACAAACTCCCAAATTCTCAAAATTTTAAGCAGAGCTCAGTGACTGAGTCATAGGTGTATATTTTAATAAGCACAAGTTTGATCCCTGGAGTATGCTCAGCCGATACAGGTTTGTTCTCTGGTCTGATCACTGCAATATTAAAAGCTTGTCCTTGCACCATGGCCCTTGATGCCTGGTTAAAGTAAATCTGCCATGTGACACAGATAAAACAACTATGAAACGTGTTGTCAATGTATTTTCTGTCCCTCTACCACCCCCAGCTTGGTGCGGGTACCAACAAACCATGGAAGTTCACACGTTGCCATGATGATTCCTACCCCAAATCCTGGAATTAGCCAAGGAGCACATCCTGAATGTGCTGCAGACCCAGAAACAAGGAGGAACTAATCCCACTCTTTTCATTTTGACTTTTATTCCTGGTTAAACATGAAAATGTCCAACGGATATCCAAAACTCACATGACAGAGTGGTTGTATAGAATATCACAAACAAGACAGCAGAGCCTAAAACAGTCTTCTGCTGGAGAATATAGTTACTACTCAAGTGCACAGTGCCAAAATATGCCGCTTTTAGCACCAAGGAAAGCCCAGACAGACAGATCTCCAGCATAAAAGATAACAACAACCTACTCTTCCTGGTCACCTGATCTCTAGGAAAGCAGACAGAACAAATGAATCATTTTGTAGTTTTATTATCCCCACCCCGACTTCTCACAAATGGACTATGACTCGTATTGAGATCTCAGTGCATTTCACAGCAAAAAAAAAAAGTACAAGAGGATCAAAATAGTTGTGCATAAACCCAACTTTTTTTTTTTGCAAAATTTACAGTTTGTGTTGAAAGTTAACATGGTTATTTAAGCCTTCTGATGCATTCTTACACTTGGATGCTCTCCACGGAAAACATCTTACCAGATCACACAGTTGTGAGTTCTCACGATGCTGGATCAGGTGCAGCCATTGCCATGGCTGGGAAGTGGCAGACAATGTTATATACACTGATTGGAAGACTACATCAGAAGAAAAAACAGAGTAAGGCACCACCGTCGGAAAAATTAAGGTAGCTTGTAGTTACAACAATAACGAAAGCCATAATAAGTACTATCCTTAATTGCCAGCAATTCTTAGACGTCAATAAAATAGTTATTAAAAAACCAAACCCCAAAGGACGTTTGTACCTGAATACAGTTTCCTGATATCTGATTGTGTTTCAAATCAATACCCAGTCCTCAGCATAATCAGCTTCTTTTTCTTTTTATGGTAAGATGGAAAACCAGGACTACAGTCCATGTATTCACAGGTCACATTTCACTGCTTTGTTCTGAATAACACCACAGGAGAAAAACCAAAACAATCCAAAGGACAGTTTGTAACACTGATACTTCACTTCTGAGATGATCAGATGGGCTGAGAAATTTAAATACAAAATTGTATGTTTTCTGTTAATTTTGAAAGCCTTAGTCCTCGGGAAGGTGGAGGAGGGAAAGAAAAAAAAAGGCCAAACCTCATTATATCATAACATGAGAAAAATCAAAGTCACTCAAAGAGATTTAATAAAATTAGGAGTTGAAAAGTGTTCAAGTTACTTTTCCAATTCAAGTCAAATATTTCAAGTATATTAAAACGTTTCAGAGGAAAAATTTCTCCACGGTTACAATTCTAATTGTTTTTATAAATCCATAAAAAAGAAAGGTAGTCTCTACATATATCCCATATTCCTTCAATGCATGCACATGTACTCTCTGAAGAAAAAAAGTCACCATGATCCAGTTGTTTCTTAACACTGATTTCAGGCACATCTTCCAAACACCCTTCCAGTTTTCGCCAGAAGAGTTCATCACTGGGCATAAAAGCAGCAATTTTTTGTTGCTGTTGTCTACATGGGTACTGAGCAGGTTTCAGTTAAAGAGCTTGACGGAGATTCTGACAAAAGTTCCCATGTCACTCCATAATCCAACAGTTTCTTCTTCCCTTAGGCAGCTTTTGCAATCAGATCTACTTTGAAGAATCTTACTCAATTCAGATAAAATCTCTTGGATCATACAAAATACAAGTTGGTTGAACGTACCTGGCAAGTTTGTCCCTACAACTTTTTTTTTAATAGCTTTAAAGTGCCCTAGTATATTTATTTCTTTAAGCTCATTTAAACTTTCACAATTACATAAAAAGGGGACACTCAGTGCGATTACTGTGTTTTAAGAGACAGAGGAAAAGGAGTGGAAATCAGAAAACTCATCTTAAAGCAACTTTTCTAGTTAGCATCCGTTTGCCGAGTTTGTGCAGCAGAGACTGTTTTCCAGAGGGGTTTATGATAAACCCACCCATCTCCCTGCAATTGTAAGAGAAAAATATGGTTATAATAAAGACACTGCCCCAGGAGAATTCCCTTCACACAACTATTACACTGATAGCTGTGAAAACCACCAGAGGGACATAGCTTGTACCTTTAATTCCCACAGATAAAACAGAGATCAATGCTGCAGGCTTCTGAGACTACTTCAGAACATGTACGGATCTTGCTGAGCCACAGCACTCTCTGGGAATCGACTGCACTTTAATTAACCCAGATGGAAAGGCACTCTTCTCAACAACGTGATCCAGATTACTTTAAAAAGCCAAACAAGCAGCCAGCAGAGGCGCAGCCATCCAGGATTATCAGCTCTAACACAGCCCAACTGCTTACCCAGAAATGAAGTAGCTCAGGATTAAGTTTAAACATTTTCTGAGTAGATCTGTATCTTGGATTAGCAACAGAACACTAACATAGCTCTAGAGAACAAACAACTTTAGTGGAGTTGGATAGTCCCGAACCTTAAAAAACAAAACCGGAAAAAAAACCAAGAAAAAAACCACCTTTTTAGCCTATGTTTTAAATTCTTGCTAGATCACAGATATGGGAAGAAGAAGGGGGAGTAGTATTACTGCAGTTTAACAGATAAAGCTTTCACTACAAGCAGAATCTAAACTATTACAGCATAAAATTTTAGTTGAGTCCTTCGCTCTTGCATGGACTCAAAGCTCTCTGCACAAACAGGGTTTCACCATCTGGATCCCAAGGAAAGCCTATTTCAAAGCTACCGTACCAGCAGCTGCCAGCCTTCCTGGGCAGTCTGCAGTTCACCTTGTTAGAAGTCTTACTATATTATTATTATTACTACTATTATTGAAATACAGGTTAAACCACTGAACAAATAAGCTCCATCCAAAACGTAACATACAAGAACACAAAAAGTTTCAAGTTGAGAATGAACTTGTGTTCCTTCTTGCTAACAGTAATGTCTCTGGTTCACATGCACACAACATAAGCAAAATTAGTACCACGGATTATTTTCTTTGGGTATTTACTGTTACAGTCTACTTACACGTGTACATGTAAAGCCTTTTTCCATGTATTACGAGGAAGTGCTCAGTAAAAGAAACTGAATCACAAAACAAGCACTTTGTTGCAAGGGAATCGACAGACCAAAGTGTTGGGCAAGTGAAGGGTAAAGTCACACTTCTGTGCTTGGGAATGCTTATGTCACTTCTGTGGATCCCGTGGAGCTGAACCACAAGATCTAAGGCTGAGTACTCTACTCTCAGACCCATATGTGCATGGACATAGACCCATATGCACACCCGCTTTCATACAGCTCTGCCTTCATCAACAGCTAACTACTTGGCAACTTACTTCTTTGAGGAAATATTTAGTACACCATGGTGTTTCTGTTTCAGCACGAAGCCTCTCTTCATTCCTCTGTCGTTCTTCAAGGGCTCGCTTGTGCTCTGTAGCCTTATCGATGTCTCCATCCCGCAGAGACTCTGTTACATGCTGCCACAGCCTCCTACAAAATGAATTGTTAACTTCAGTTTTCAAAAGTTTTCTCAGCCTGCCACCTTGATCTACAGGATCACTGCATGCAGTTCTTTCAGATCAGGAGCACTCCCTCCACTTATGCCTGGCAAACCAACCCAGGTCGGAGCATGACGGTGCAGCACAGGTGAAAGGGCTCGTGGCTGAGCCTTATACCTACACCAGCAATTAGGAGCAGATAGGAATAGCTCTGAGGTTTGTCTGTGTCAATCTCGTGTCTGTTTGTATACCCTTTACAGTTGCTATGAAAGTGTTATTCAACAAGCAATTTCTTGTGAAGACCTCCCTTGTCAGGAGCTGCCCCACTGTGTAGCTGATGGTTAAAAACAAAACAAATAAGGAGGCTCTGTTCTAGCAGGCACTTTGTAAACTCATAAGACAACCCTGTCCATGAATATAAAAGACAAGATAAACAACCAAGTGTCTGCACTTGGTTTTTGCACTTTTTGTTATGCACTTGTTTTTTGTGTTCTTTTGTTTTTTAAATTAAACCACTGCTTCTAAGCACTATCCACAGATAATATCTACACTTGCAAGTTTTCCTAAGGCATTCACAAGACATAGTAAACACATACTCTACCTAGATTCAAATGGTCCTTGTTTCTCGAGGGGCCGGACTCGTTTTCTTGTCACAGACAGCTTTGTCAAGTCCACGTATTTCGTCTCCCCGTTGCTGTAGGTGAACTCAAGCACGCTGTTCCACTCCCCTTGCACTCTGCACACCACTGTGTTTGTCGTGTTCTGCTTCACTTCACCCGTGACTCTAGGAAAGCAATTTTCATTTTTAAAAGGCCATGGCTGAAGACACCTGAGGACTGACTATTCCTTGCATAATCACTCAGCTTCACTCTGAATGGTTTGCAAACTTGTCACACTGTCTTGAAAAACCTTAGTTACTTGAATTGTGTTTGCACAGAGAAGCTCAAAAAGCAAAGCAACTTTCACTCATTGCTTCACGTTACCCAGGAAACTCCATTTTTGGCTTCAGCTTAAACTTGTTTCAAACCTTTGAACTGAAAATGAAAAAGAAACTAACACAGGACAGTTGATATATAATAAGCAGTTGATCATTTTGGCTTGAAACACCACATGAGATGTGTAGCTCAGATGTAAAAAAATAAAAATTAAAAACTTTCTACCAAGAATGTGTCTCATTACCTGCTGACACTTTATCTCACATCTTTACATCTCAATGTTCTCCATATGTAGGTGGTCTCATTTTTGTGTTGCTCACATAAGCAGCAGACACACAAAGACAGAAGCAAGGTAGGAAACTAGGAATCAGGAGAACTGCTTTTCTTTCCCGTCTCTTCCACAGAAACCTCTGCCAATAGCAAGATATCAAAAATGTCTTTCTAATGTGCAATATTTCCTTCAAAGTGCTGCAGAGATGCTCAAGTATCACCCTAATTACACATACTGATGCAGACTTTTCAACATCAAGACCTGTCCAAAGACCTGCTGACACTCACATCATCCTGAATCAAGGCAAGCTTACTGAGCATAGCTAGGCAAGCAAACTACCACCCTCAAACAGAACTTTTCTCCCAGAAAAAAAGGGTCTGCAAACTAAGTAAACAAGATTTGAGACATTCTCACTTGTAAGGTGCTACAGCATTCACAAAGGACACTATCTCCAGCTCCAATTAAACTGTAATTACCTGTAAAACCGCAATTACCGCACGAGCTCTCTACAACACACCTTCTCTAGCTCCCCTTCCCACAGCTCAATCAGCACTCACACAAAGTACACGTTACATCTCCTTTCACACTTCCATTATGTGCAGCTAGTAATAGCCAACCTGCACACTACCGGTTTGCTCTTATTTGCTTTGAACCACTGCAAACAGAAGAGCAGAAAGCAGCTCTCCTGTGCTCCCCCCTTGCCCAGGCTGGTTGCAGAGTCCCACGCTCGGAGAAAGGAGGGAGCACAGGACACAGATGCCACGTCCCTTCTTCCACATGGTCACTTCCAGCTGTGTCTGCATCTACCTGCCCCCCCTCCCCAAGCCAGGCATTAAAACCAAGAAATTAATTTATTAGGCAACGAAAGAAGCATCACAGGGCAGACCTTCCAGCACAGAGATCCTGGATGCCAGTCAAATCAGACCTGCAGGGAATGGCCAGGGCAGGTGGGGAACACTCGCTGCCAGATCGGAGCAGAGGGCAGCCAGGGGCTGTGCCAATGCACATGCGGGAGGCAGCTGGAGCCACACCACGGTCCAGCAGCTCAAACCTAATTTATTAGAAAGATCTTCCAAAAAAAAAAAAAAAAATCAGAGTGATAAGTATGTGCTGCTCAGGCACAGCTTTCCATTACAAAAATTTAAGATTCATTCACGAAAACAGGCCAAGGTTGGGGCAATAAGAGCATATTTACATTCAATTATTACGCTTTTTTTTTTTTCGGTGGAAGTTAACAAGTGCTAACAGTTTCTGGAAACACCTGAAAGAGTAAGCAGCAAGCAAACAGCCTTCATTTTGTGCTGCTTTTTCTTCCCGTGACTTCCACACCTCACCAAAGCTATTATTACACACAGTGGCGTCCCTGTCCCCCTCCCACAAGATCTCGGAACAGGCTGAATCCACAGGATGCCAGAGACCAGCCCTTTCAGACTTTGTAGTTACAGCTTCACAAGTATAAAAGTTTAATTTTTCCATGCGCTGTGCAGTTACAACACAATACTGACATCCAGTATTTTAATATCAATCATTAAATTACTGTCTCTGCTCAGCTTAAACGAAGTTATATCACTCGCTACTAAGGTGTGGTATTGAGCTGCTGCATTAAACTCTCACTGCAGCCTGTACATCTTCAAGTTGCATTGCTCCCTGACACACAACCATTCCCAGCCTTGCAGATCATGATATCTGCCTGAACTACTATTAGTGATAACAATCTGCTAGCGTTTATTTGTAAGCTTGGCATGATTGATATATGCCCAGCTGTTCGTTATCACCACCATCTATTTCATCAAGCTAGAGAGGTACAGGACCAAGGCACCAGTATCAGGCTGAGGTCTAACAGCAAGGGTCACTCTACCAAAAAAATCTATAACATTGCCATAGCAACTCACTTGCGCTCTGCGTAACCATGACAACACTGCTGCTTCCCTATCAAGAGATTCTTTTGGCAATGTCCAATCATCACCATGTCAAATTTTCAATAGTTGCAGTACCTTGAACAGATCTGTCTTTAAAAAGCCTCTGCATCTGTGACTAATTTCAGAGAGACAAACAACAAAACAGTTTCCAAAATTAAATCATTGAAGTAAAATTGCACCCTGTGACTTATTTTTCACAGCACAACAGAAGCTACGGCAAAGTGGAATTTACCTTGTAAGCAATGGAAACAAAAATTCCAAAGGATGCATCACTTTAGAATTGCTGCAAATGGAACAGAGCTACATGTAAGCTCCAGCGATGCCATTGGGACAGGGGAGCTACTGTTGCCAAGTTAAAATTCAAAGCATGTATGGGAACTTATGAAGCAAAGCACTTTGAGATGGAGGTTTTGGTGGGTTTTATGTTTTCCTTTAAGCAATAAATACAGTCTTACCCTACTGTTTCAGGAAAACTGATTTAGAGATTTTTTTGCAACCTGTGAGAGCAACTCATGTTTAAGAAGTTCTGATGTTCTAGGTTGTTACATATTTCATTATTATCTCTAACACATTTAATCTAAGAGAAGTTTAAACAAGCGCTGTCCAGTAAATGGCTACGACCAAAATGCTCTGGAATAAGATATTCTTTGTGTGACTACTAAATTTTTCCTTCCTCGAGTAGCTGTCTCTATATCAGCACAAGGCTAATCTGCAGCAGTCTTGCTATGAAATGTCTAAAAACATCAATGTTAGTGAGTTTCAAAAGCTTTTGCACCAAGTGTGCAGACACTTCCTAGAATCTCCTAGAGGTAACTCCAAGCAAACTTTCCCTGGATCTTCCTTTTACCTGTTAGTTTTTAAACATGCATACACATTAAGATTTACCACTACAAGAATTACCACTTGTCTTTTAAAAAGTGATTTTTCCCTAGAAATTTTCTAAGTTGCTTGAACTTGATAGTCTTGTGTTTCTCATACAGAAATCCTAAAACCAATAAGTAATAGAGGACTCTTTACTAATGTTCCCTTCAGAGCAACTACAACGTGTGTTGCAGAGAACATACAACCCTTTAAGACAACAAGATCAACCTCATTTCAAACAAAGAGCAAACCAACTTTTATCGGATATAAGGGAACCTGTGGCACCCAGGAATACAAGCCAGGAGCTCTGTTTTCCCAGTGGTTTAACAGTCAGACAAACATGGAATTTCCTCACTGTTTAATCCAACCTGATTTTTCCTTGAGGATCTCATGAGATGCAGTTGTTGAGCTATGATATTGTTTAAAAGCACAGTAATAAGTGTTCATGAACAGGAAAAACTACATTTTCTCAGACGATCAAATCAGTATCATTCAGCACACAGAACAGGGGAGGTCTAGAGCATGGATGACATGGAAAAATAGAAGTGTTCTCACCGATGCAACTTCCCACCGTAGAAGGGCTTGGTGTGAAAGTTAATACTTGCAGAATACCCAGTTTTCACACAGTTAATGTTGACTTTTCCTCCCAGTTCTACCCAGGGAACAGTTAAAATTGACCGAGCATATGCACAGGGCAGAGAGAACGTGTATTCTTCCCCATGTTCCAACAGACTTAAGAGACCTGTGTGAAGAATACAAGAATCCCTAAATCAGCACCACTTTAGAAAAGACCAAAAGAGTTATAGAAACAGATAGCCAACACTTAATCTAACTACTTTTCCTCATAACCCCTCACACACAAAAAAAAAAAATCCAAAAAACAATCATGAAATTGAAATTTATTACAGATTCTAGATACAAACATTTTCGTGAAATTACTAACCTGAGTAACATGTACTTATATTTCTTTTGGGAAAAGACATTCATCCTAATATTATTGCTAATAATATGTCACAACATACAACACTGTGCTGTGTGACATACTTTCCCGCAGTACGTAAAAGGGCTGGTCACTCTCTTATTGATGGTTCTGGAGCACTAGACTTCTGCTGCCAAAAGCAAATAACAAATAAATATCCTGATCTGCAGATTCCGCAGAAGGTCAATATTCCTGTTCTGTTTTCCCTCCTATAACACATCCTGCCCTATCTAAAGGCAGGTAGCAGAGACAATCCTCCCTACCGCGCCTCTCTGCCAAGATAAACCCAACTCATTCCTGACAGTAGCTTTTGCAATAAATGTCAAGAATCTCATAAAAAACTAGAATTTTCTTTGGGTTTTAAGATGTGTGGGGTTGTTTTACTCCAATTTTTTTAAAAAACCCTACAAGATCTCCCTCTTGCCGTTATAAGAACACAGCACGACAACTGACAGCTGCCTGCATCAACCCATGCCTCTGCAATGTATTATCGCTGTGCCTCTGAAATAAGCATGAAAAACATGAGAAATTCTGAAAAGCTATGGCATGATTTGAGAAATGCCCTAGGGGAGATATTAACTTCAGAAATTACCTGGTACAGCCAAAGCATCGAGATGTGCCCTCCACATCCCCTGCCATGCTCATTTCCCCGTCACACATGCAGTTCACATGCAAGTGCCTGGAATCCCCAGGGACTGGGCAATACACACAGGGGACACAGAATGGGAAATGCTCTCTCATCTCTTGCAGTAAATACTAGTACTAAAGGGAACTCAGAGTTTAAGGGCAATTACCGCTCTGTGTCCCCAAAGGATCCAATTTCTGTAGTTAAAATTAAAACTTGCATAGTAAGATAAATAAGTGCAATATATGCAAATTGAAAAACATTTCTATTTTATAAATGTCTGATGCAAATTAGTTTCTCCAATGCTTGTAAACTGATATTTAGGAATGCTTTAAATTACAGTAAATACCCTTTGGTGCAAGTCAAAATTTTACTTCCAAATATAATCTTGATTTTTGCCAATGCACAAATCTATCTAGCTGTTTTTCTCCCTACATGAAAACTTGCTGATAATGACGACTTGCTGTTATCTTCTGTACTTCGTAAACAGTAAAGAAATCACTAAATGACTGTACATTAAGGTTTTCAGATCAGAGATGAAAAACAAAACTACATTAAAAAAATCTGAAAACCCACAATAGCAGCTGACATCTCTGCGAGCAAATTTTTTTGAAGTCTTTGAAAGAAAACTACCAAGTAGTGTTCATCTATATTTCTGCCAGAGGCATACAACATCAAATTTCCTCTCCAACTAATACTTTAACATTCTAAAAATTAATAAATGATAGAAGTTACACTTACCTTCACCAACCATTGTCACTCCTATTGACATTCCTAAGAATTTACTTTTTGTCCAGACATGGGCATTGACACACATCTTCCTCTCTACGCATTCAGCGTAAAACCCTGAGACAGGAGGATGGTGGGACACTTGCTCGGCTACGAATTTTACTGTATAGTAGTCCAGCTCTGTTTGGCCTTCCAGATCTTTGGACAGAGTTACTTGCTCTGAGGGGGAGTGAGCAGAGAAGTTACTGCCAGCATCAGTGGCTACTTCGCTCTTCGGCATCCTCCAGGAGCAGTGAAATGTTTCTCCAATGATTGGATTGTATGGTTTCTTTGCAATAGCTCCTTTGCGACCTTCGTGAAATGAAGTGAGATAATACTCAACAAAGCGGATCATCCTCTCCTCTGGGGTAGTGCCATTTGTGATTGCAATGAAGAGATCTGGATGGGACATAAAGTCCGCGTACATCTCCAACAATGATCGCTTCTCTAAAATAAAAGTGGGAAGAACCACCTGAAATAAAAGAAAACCCAGAAAATAAACTAAGTAAAACAAAGAAACAGGCATTTTTATAAGGGAAGTTCTCAGGTGGAAGATTCTGCCGTTTTGGACACTATACTGTGTTGAGACTGAACTTTCTTCTTCCTCTTCTAAGATGTGAGCAAAATACAGTGATCAGAGGTCCCAGAAAAGCCATTTACAAAGAGAAAAAAGCCCAGTAAGTATTATTAGAACTAAAGAGGTTGAAAGGGAGTGAGCATCCCTCAAAAAACATGAAAGAGTTGCAAAGAGGTAATGTGTTCCGTATGTCTGGAAGAGAAAGGAAGCAGGAAGGAGCTCAAACTATAGCAAGGTTCAGAGCAGAGGTTAGGAAAGGTTTTGTCTAATGGAGAGAAAAGCAGGCAAGCCATGCTGGTGCTCTTGAAAGCCCGCAGCAACTAGGACAAGCATCTATGAGAAATAACATCATACAGGTTGATCGGGTACCTCTGAGCAGAGACCTTACACTTTCCCAGTTATATTTACTACTACAAAAACCAGCAGTCCTGTGCTTTGCTGGGCCAAGAGAAATTCTGTTGAGTAAGAGGCTGTGGGTATCATCAGTCTTTTCCTTCCCTATAGCGGCAACTAACCTCACGTAACTAACTGTTGTAAAGAACAACACATGTGTCTCAACCATGAGATCAAGACAGTTCATCAGTTTAAACCATCTGCATTCATAGAGGCAGAGCACAGCCTTAACACTCTTAATAAATACACAAACTGTTGCAATACCAACCTGGAATATTAAAGTTGCTTCTAATTTCAGTATCCTGATATTTAAGTTAAATGCGATTCTAACAACTTAATTACCTGTTGTGAAGTCAGGCTTGTTACATTTCAGTGCTTTGCCTGCTCTGAACTAAGGACAATTCTAAGTCAAGAGTCACAAATGGGAGACAGGCTTGACAACTTATTCCAACTAAGAGAAAAAGATAGATTAAATCCAATCTTCAACACAAGTGAAAGAATGACTTACTGAATTCCCAACGAAGCAGCAGGGGTTTAAGTTTAGCCCACAGGCAGCAGGGCCTGTTCATAACACCTCTTTTTTCCAAATTGTGAAATGTAAGCTCCACCATACAAATGTTTCTAGTGGCCAAGTAGCTACTGCTCAAAAAACATAGCTTAAAAGAAAATTGTAATTTGTAATTCCAAGAAAGAGAATGCTTTCCTCGTTCCATGTCACTGTAAAATCCATTTTTTCTTTAAAAGTGTCTAGTGCTCATAGTAAGAAGCTACAGGAGTGAATTGAACATAAGCTGATAGCAGCCTCATCTTCCCAGATTTGCTGCCCAAGTTGTCTAGTAGAAACTGTTAACTTTTAAAAGCTGCTTGCTTTTGAGATCTGCACTGAAGTGTCAAACCCACTTCTCACCAGTATAACTTTTTTCCTGCTTGCTATAGCTGTGAGCAAACATGGAAATGAGAATAGGACAGAGAGGCATAAACAGACATCCTAGGATAGACAAAGGGCAACCAAAAGAAAACTTCAGAAGTAGCACGAATACAGGCGTAGGGTTATGCAAGTTGTGTGTACAAGCATTATCAAGTGAGAAAAAAGATCATGGAAGGAAATAACAAAAATATGAGAAGACTGTAGAAAACAGCATAGAAAGAGTAAGGTGTAAACATAGGAAAGAAAAAAGCCCATTAAAGGAAAGCCAACAAAAACATAGTAGAAAGCACAAAGAGAATGTCATAGAAAAGATACAGACAGTTCCATTAAAGAAAATCCACTCCCTCAGCACGTTTCACTTAAAACCTGCGATGTCCTGGAACGTTGGATCTTTGGACCTGAAGTGGCTACAGGCCACAATTTCACATCAAATACAGGAGCTGAGTTTAAAACAGCACTTCGCTTTTACTGCGGCCAGTCATCACACTTCAGTTACTTACTCTTGTTAAGTCCATGCCAAGCTTCAGCTGAGACAAGAGATGCAAGATTACACTGCGCTGTTCTTCCACTGCTCCTAGATCATCTTCTTTATCATCACAGATATCCTCCAGCTCCTCATCTGGATTTATTTCTTCAGGTTCCTGGGATAAGAGCCATAAACATGAGCTCAAAGACATGACTGGCCACAAAACATCCAAAAGTGACTTCATACTGTATTTAACTGTCCATGTATAAAAAAAAAAAAGAGACTAAATAAACCCCCACAGAGAGCTACACAATGGAATTTACCCCCAAGATAAACGACAGTTGAAGAATTTAAAGGGACATTAAGATAACTCAGTGCAGATTTCACCTAAAGCATTCAGGTTAAGATTTGTCACCATCTCTCACGTGGGTCAGGGGAGGAAAAAAAAGCTTAAAAGCAAATATGACCCATTTTCCTGTCAGTTTTGTGAGCTAACAGAATGGCAAGCAGTTAATGCATACACAAAAATAGTGAAGTAAATGCTAGCAGGAATTCCAACCACTGCAGTAACACCCCTCCAGCTCCACACTACTTCAGGCTTTCCAGTGTTGCCATCATTGCTCCAAAGGCTGTAGCAAATGGTAGATCCTAGTTACTTGCCTACTTGTCATGGCCAATGACAAGCAATTTACATATCTACAGGCAAGCCTTCACAAGTGTTATCAATGCTGCTGCTAGTGCAAACACGTAAAAGGAAAAGTACCTTGGAGTAGTTTTATAAAAACAAAAAATCCCCCCACAGACACACACCACACATGCCAGCTGTCTGTTAGCATACCTAAAGCACCCTAAAGCACCCAGGCAGACTAACAGAAATCCTATTAGCAGAGTTTTAACAACCACCACCCCACAAGCAGAAAGCTGAATGTGTCAGGCAGAAGGGATGGTAGTACTCCCAGGGCTCTGCGCAGCATCCTCCTGGGGTAAACAGCTGGACTGGGGCAGACACAGAGAGGAGAGGCAGCAAATGCCACCAGCAGGCAGCAATATGTGTCTGCCTAAGCAAAGCCCTTCATCCTGGAGCAGCTGCCCCAGCTCAAAGCAAATTTGTGAACACTCAGCCACCAAACACAGGAGGGCCAAGCCCTCACACAGCTCAAACCCTGATGAAAACTGCAGTATCAAAGGTGACTCCTTTCCAAGGATGCTACACTGTTCTGCTATCATTAATACGGGAGCTGAAAATTTCTAAGGGAAGGGATAAGACTAGTCATATCACAGACAGTGATACACATTAAGCACTTGAACAGCAACTCAATTATTACAAGAAGGAAAGAATTAAGTGATTTATTTGAAAGCTCCTGGTTTATTTCATTGTTGTGTTTTTAATTTAGTAGCAACTACTCAGATCCATTTAAAAAAAAAATCTATAAATTATAGCAACTCTTTTTGCTATAAGATAGCACAGTGCTGTTGCAGAGCGCTACAACAGCACATTATCTTTTCACAATGATACGGTCTCATCCAAACAACCGTGTGAAACCAAATAGTATAAAAAATGTAATTATGATTTTCTACCTTAGTCAGGAAAACATGGTCTATCATAATCCCTGCTGATTTTTTTTCTTTAGTATTTTGCACCTCAAATCCATTTTGACAGTTGTAATGATACAGACTGTAGTTGTATTTCAAATACATTAAGCTATCCCGAAGTCAAGTGATGAGAGTTGCTCACATTAAGAAAAACAGATGCAACAAGGGCTAGAAAAGAAAGATGGGGAGATTTAATAGCCGGAGACTGGCATTTTGTCTTTCATCTGCTCAGGTAGTTCTTCTTGGGCCTATTTTGAGAGTGGCATGAATTCCAGTAAGGGTTTTTGCGCTTCAGTTTCCAGTTGTTCCAGATCAAAATGCAAGGGAATACTGCCTATTTCAATACCTCGAATTACGAGCCCAACTGGCTCCCTCCCCTTGACAGCTAGTTACAGAAAGCAGCAAAAATTACTGAAAAATCAATTAAAAAGTTTCATTTACTGCAACTGTAATCACTCTTCCAACACAGCTAATCGAAAAGCGCAAGAATTGTCATTAAATCATTTTTACATAATATGATTGAAACATTTACAGACATTCCTCAAACTAATTACCCACAGAAACGGGATGTTCACATTACCTTACCCTTGTTAGCTGGCAGGGCTCTGCAATGGACTGCTCTTCTCTGACAGATGCTGGCTTGTTTATCTCTGCTGGGAAATTCTGAGCTGCTCCATTTTTGAAGTGGTTTGCCAGAGATATCTTCGGTTCCAACCAACTGATCGTTGTTCCTGAAGCAAAAGAAAGTTTTCGCTGAAACTTGCTCATCCTCTGGAAGGTCAGTAAAGAGCAGTTTTCACAAAAGAGCTTTTTTTTTTAATGGAATAAACTGAAAGCAGCCAATTCCTCCTGCAGCCAATCCCTTCAGCAGGCACTAAACAAAGGTGGTGCAATGAGACACCACCTTCAGGGATCATTAGCACAAACACTGCGATTGGCGAGCTGTAACACATGCAACTTGGACTGGTGAAACTAGTTGGTGTCATGAAAGGTGTAATCAGACACTACAGGAAGAACCCAGCATCACTGGAATGTTAAGTAACCCTTACAATTTTCGTTAACTGGTACAAAAAAAAAAAAAGCCCACTACTTATCAGGTTCTCAAACCCTGCTTCTAGACTAAGAAGAGCTAAAGCAGAAAAAGTTTTGTTGCCAGTGTTTTCTCTGGAGAGGGTATTTGTCTTTTCTCAGCTACAGAAAAGGTAAGTACACACTACTGAATAAATAATAGTCGCTAAAAAAAAAAAAGCTGCAGGGCTTGGAAAGCAATTAATGATTCCAGCATCTCTAGTTACACTCAGCTAATTTATCAGAACGGATCGAGTTCCTCATTAATAATACAAATGTTCCGTTCTTTTTCAAAAGCTAATAAATATACAGGTGACTCCAAACAGCTTTTACTGAAGAATACACAAACTGACAAACCATCTTGGCTGGGTTGGGAATACAGAAATTATTACAAAGTCTGAATTTCTACCACCACACAGCAGTTTCCAGTGCCTAGGAACCCACACCAAGGTGGCTCTTGTCTCTTCCTATGTGATACACATCTTTTATTTCCAGACCTCTGTTACCTGGAACTAGGTCAGATCCTCAGCCACAACAGGCATTGTAAGCTTAATGCAGATAAACAGCAGCACTTCCACCAGGAAAGTACTGGGGCAGGAAAGAAATGCAGCTTTACTAATGGGACAAGACAACTTATTCTCCAGTAAAGGAGTTCATTTTCATCAAGTCTATTACTCATTAATCCATTACATAGTAGGAAACAAGAATCCCACAGCAGTTTAAGCTATTTAAACAGAAGTTTCAAAAAAGTAAAAAACCAAGATGCTCAGAATGTCTCTTGAGGCGCTTACCTTTTTGAAAAGGTTTTACTCTTCTTTAAAACGTTCTCATGATACCTGCTTTCTGAGCTGTAACTTTCAACAAAATAATCTCTAATTGCATGTTCTAGGCTGCATGTAATCCACACTCTCTGCCCCTGTATTAGCTTCAATTTAACAAGTAGCCTCCCTTTTATATTCCCTATTAGCTACTTCTAAAATAACCTTATTATTAAGTTCTATTTAATTTTCACTATTAAATTCTAGGAGTATTTTAAAGTGATTTGAGCTACCAGTTGTGTTTTAATGTTTGTGAGTAGACAGGACACCACACTAATACTTCTCTCCCACTGGAAGATCACATTCAAATCTGTTCTCAAACATTTCAGGTAGCACAAGCCGTTCTCTTTACATGTGATCTCCTCCCCTAAAAGTCTTCACCCTTTTTTTAATGGTTGTCAGCACTTCCCCTCTGCTACACCACAGACCACCTCCCAAAGTCTATAGCCTTCACTTCCAGCATTTTTCTTCAAGAGTTGCAAACTGTTGTTGCAATTCACTTTCAGGATAATTAAGTACTTTTTTTTTTTAATTCAGTACATTATTTCACCACCTTTAATTTTTCCTAAAGTCAAGAGCTGCAACTTTCCTGTTAATATTTAAGTCTGTGATTTATAGTAAAGCTTGATGCTTAACATTTCATAAACCCCCTCCCAACACCTGTATAAGATGCTTAAAATATTATCACCTGTAATTAAATGCAGAATCCAATTACCTCAGATAGCAAATCAGGTTGGTGCTTACTGTTAATATATATTGACCATGTATGTTGCTTATAAAAAAAAATCAGCACTAGTAAAGCATACATAGAGGGATGTAATATGCAGATTGTACAAAAACTTAAAGAGCAATTACAAGATAAAAGGTAATGAGGAATAATAAGAACAAATTATTGGCACCTTCAATGTGGGGGCGACGCCCTTGTTAAGCCAAAATTTGTCCTTGGTTAGCAAGGGGAGTAAAGCCTTTGGTGTGTTCTTGGCTGCTTCTTATCAGCAAAGAATAGGATGAGGGGTACAATTGCCTATTTACAAGCAAGATGTTTGAGACATCCTAAGGCCTTCCTTCTCAGGGCCTTTGACAGGCAGCGAGTCCTTTACAGCCAGGTGTTTGCAGAGCTGGGGTGGTGTGGGGGCAGTTGGTGCAGGTATGAATTCTGGAGCTGGGGGATTTAGCATGGAGATTTTGTTGGATCTAGATTGGGTTCTAGATCGCCCCATGGGTCTAGATCACGTTCTAGCTCACTTCAAAGTTCTAGCTCACTTCTATGGTTCTAGACTATGCTTGCTTCGCAGTTCTAGAGCACTTTGAGGTTCTAGATCACCTTGTGGTTCTAGATAACAGTCTAGACCACTTTTGGGGTTTTAGACTATGTTCTAACTCACATGTTGGTTCCAGATCACTTTATGGCTCTAGATCAGTTTCCAGGCTGGCTTAGGGCCTTCTACGACAGGGCTACAGCACTGGTGGATAAGGGAAGAGCAACTAATGTCATCTACCTGGACTCGTGCAAAGCATTTGGTGCTGTCCCACACATTCTTGTCTCTAAATTGGAGACATGGATTTGACAGTTGGACCACGCACTGGATAAGGAATTGGCTGGATGGTTGCACTCAGAGTTGCAGTCAACGGCTCAATGTCCGAATGGAGACCGGTGATGAGTGGCATTCCTCAGGGATTGGTACTGGGACCAGTACTATTTAACAATCTTTGTCGGCGACATGGACAGTGGGATCGAGTGCACCCTCAGCAAGTTCGCCAACAACACCAAGCTGTGTGGTGCAGTTGACATGCTAGAGGGAGGGGATG
>NW_010097956.1:39117-63335 GCF_000699245.1 Pterocles gutturalis
TGTGAGGACAGGCTGAGAGAGTTGGGGTTTTTCAGCCTGGAGAAGAGAAGGCTCCAGAGCAATCTTATAGCAGCCTTCCAGTACCTGAAGGGGGCTACAGGAAAGCTGGGGAGGAACTTTTTACAAGGGCACGAAGCGACAGAATGAGGGGTAATGGATTTAAACTGGGAGAGGGCAGATTTAGACTACATGTTAGAAAGAAATTCTTTACTGTGAGGGTGGTGAGGCACTGGAACAGGTTGCCCAGAGAAGCTGTGGATGTCCCATCCCTGGAGGTGTTCAAGGCCAGGCTGGATGAGGCTTTGAGCAACCTGGGCTAGTGGGAAGTGTCCCTGCCCATGGCAGGGGGGTTGGAACTCGATGATCTTCAAGGTCCCTCCCCCCCCAAACCAGTCTACGATTCTATGAAAAGTTAATTAATCCTATTCACATATTCTCTTTTAATGTCTGTGGTGATATAAGAACCACAAACTATTTTTATATAGTTCTAATACTTTTATATAACATTTTTTTATCTTAGAAGCTAAACTAATTACAGCTCTGAAATAACACGCACTGGCAAAGCAAGTACCACAAATATGATAGGAATATGGGAAAGATAAGGTAAGAGACAAACTATGACTGTACTTTGTTACATACTTACCATATCTACCATATCTGTTGTGTAAGAGAGGCATTTGAGAATCCTCAAAGGCTTTTTTGCAAGCAAAAAGCCACAAAGTAAACACATGAAAAAAAAAATCACAATAAGATGCAAAAGCACTCACAAACAGGAAAGAACACATTCAGTTCCATACACTGCACGTAAATTAGGTGGAACAACTCTGGTAAGCACCTACTTGCATAGCAGTGATCAATTGTGCAAGGTATTTGTCTGCTGTCTGTGGATGCATGTTATTCCACGCCCATTAGCAGTAGCATTTGTGGGGTTATTTTGTTTGTTGGGTGGGTTGGATGTTTAAGATTTTTTTTTTTTTTAACCTTTAACCAATTTGCATTTGCTTACAAGTCTGTTCTGGCCTCAGAATGGAATGCAACGCTTATCTTAGCCCATGTTAACTCGAAATAAGAATACTGATATATAAACAGTATCCATAATAAACTGTGCAAGTGTAGGGCTTTGTGTTTTAATGCTTAACTAGAAATCAAAACTACACACATGTAAATGCTTATAATAGGCATTTAGTGTGTAAAAAGTCAGAAAAGCATGACACTTGACAGAGCTGTACTGGACACCACATATCCTAGAATTTGCAATTCCATAAAATTCTCCCTCTACTATTACTGTTCCCGAGTGGTCAGCTGCATCCCAAAGGTAGCCTTCTTGTTGCAGTGCCTTATGTACTTTATTCTGTTGTGAGATGGTTCACAACAATTAGATGTTACATTTATGCAGCTGCTGCCACAGACTTCTTGACAGAATGATTTAAAAAAAACATACAATATGCATAGAGTTCTGCCCAACAGCATCAAGTCAGGCTCCGGAAAAACTCGCAAGAAACCAGGCAGCCAGCAGTTTTCTCTGCCCATGTGAAACTGGATTTAGTGGAACAAGCATTTTTGCAAGAAGCAAACGATGCGTATTTGTTATTGAGTTCTGCTCTTCGTGAGCACCTATACCCACCTGCTGGTAAGGATCCCTTTTGTTGAGAAGCATGTTGTAACTGGAGAATATGGAAACAGTCATTTAAGCAGTTCATAGTTGCCATGGAAGTTGCTTTGAGCATTAATAGGTCTTGATCCAAGGATGTAAGATGACCGGAGACAGGAAGGCATTCTATGCTCCTGATCAAGTCTCTCTGCTGGCCCTCAGCCTGAGACATCATCTGTCAAACAAGACAGTCATTTTTTATCAGGTGATGGAAGTGTGTTGTGTGATACGCGTTCAGCTGTGCACACAGCGGATCCCAAGTGATTTTATGATAATAAAACTACAAGGTAATAGACATATGTAAAGTTAACTGTATTTCTTTTTGATGCAGCTACTAAAGAGACTTTAAATGCAAGTTGGAATTCCCACAGCAATACATGATGCCTTATTAACAAGCAAAAGAATATCAAAGTGACTTCAAAAAAAAACCAAAGAGGAATTTGAACACGATACTTGCTGCAGTAAATATCAAACACTTTCCTGCCTGGTTGACAGGGACAGGGGAAAAAAACCACACACACACACTCTGTGTCAGGAATAATCGAGCTCTATGCTCTGCACAGCTTTGAAGAGCATCTCTGAGGCACTATCCACGGCTATCAAGATCTTTTCACTCCCTAGAAGAAGAGATCCGTCACTTTAAAGGGAAAGACTTGTATCACTCAGTTTCGCTCAAACCATACAGGATTCTCATCTATTGTCAGCACTGCCACCACACTTAGGATCCCTGTCTCACCATTGACTTTGTGAAGGGTGGGGGAAAAAAAGGCAGCAAGATTTTTCACCTTCGTGTGTTCAAATTACAACCCTCCTGTCGCCATTGTTCCCCTTACCCTCCCCCAAGCTCCCTTCCTCCTTCCCACAGAGCTACACACCCCTACATGACAGCACCTGCAACAGCACATTTGCCCGCAAGAGGTAGAGTGGCAAAGCACACCAGCCATCAGGTGGCACCCTGTGGTCTTCCAAAAACCTACGTGCTTTCCTCTTTGTACTCACAGAAGCAAAATAGTGTCTGATTTTGAATCACAGGGATGACAGCCAACTTCTATACATGGCAGTCCCTTTTCTGGGGAGGTACAAACAACATTAATGTAACTGGACAGCACTACTCAGCAATCACTTTGTGTTCTGGTAGTTAAGTTAAATGTAAAGACAGATTCATTTAGCAGAGCAGAACAACTATTTATTTCAAGAATCTGTGATGCATTCATGCATTTAACTGCTATGGCACTATTTAGTTTTTTCATTCACCAATCCTAGCAGTATCTTACTGATTATTTTTTTCTCACTACCTTTGCCTGCAATCCCTTCCAGGAACTGCTTTTAAGGTTTTACGCAATAAATACTTAAGCAACATGTATTCATCCAAGTGCATGGTATGCAGTATTTGGAACATTTTAGGGCTCGGTTACATAGCATGCTATGTGTGAATTTACAGAGCATTGGCTCTTTGGAGGTAGAGTTAAACATGCCCAGTCAGCCTTAGTGTGTCCCAAGAGTGACAGGGCAGAAAGCTACTAACACACTTCGTTAACCTGCCTTGCCTCTGCAAGCACACCAGCTGCTATCAGAACATGTGTCTTATTTTCTTCCAAGAGTCAACATGATATAAGTCTTTGTGTGCAAGTTTTTTCCCAATATTTTGAAAACCTCTGCTGGATTACAAAACTAAACAAAAAGACACAGATAACTAGCTGACAAATCACCACAATCCTTCTGGTGATCTACATTCTCAGTCATTTACCATGTGGTAGCACCCAAGCACCTGGTTCCAGCATCAGGCCAGACAACAGGACGAGCCATGCTATACTCAGCACTGAAGTTCAAATAGGCACATCCTCCCTTTCAAGGAACATACTTTGAACAGTCCTATGTTGTTCCTGTTTATGTACTCAGATTTGTATTGAAAAGAAAAAAAAAAAAAAACAGACACAACCAAAAAAACCACACACTAGTGCTGGGGAAGAAAAAGCACCAAAAAGCACCATGATTAAAAACTCAAAATTTATCAGAAATACACAGGCTCTAATTTTCATGTTGCAAACACACACACACACCTGCATTTAGTGCAATTCAGCATAAAGATCCTCTTAGATCTGCTGTTTTGCAAGATATCCAAGTCAGCGTGACATGTATTTGGCCAAGAACAAGTGGAAGTAGAAGGGAAAGGGACTGAGAGAATAACCAAGCACCGTGCAATTCACAGAAAAACTAGAAAAGATCATCATGCAGCAGATCCTTTGAAAGAAAAGCTGTTCTTCCCACAGTTTCTCAGAGTGAATTTGCAGGTATTCAATTTGTATTATGCTCAAGTGTAACAGGCATGCACCTGCCCTTTGTTATTTTAAGTATTTTAATCATATCTAAAAAAAACTTGTAGGTATTGTATCCAAGAAACATTTTAGCTTCAAAAAGGTAAGCAAACTTTGACATTAAGAAAAGCTACCATTACTGAGGATTCTTTGTCTGTACCAGTAAAAAGATTTTAAGTTGATGAACAATCATGCTGTGTCACCAAACTCTGTAACAATCGAAAGAGAGCATGAATAGTTTTCTGCAATCTTTCCAATGCTAAGAAAAATCATTCTGTTTTACTTCCACCCAGTGAGAATCCCAATTAGAGGATGCAAGCCACCATTTCAGTGCCCCAGTTCACACATTCTCCTCTTTCCTCCCTGGAATTCTCAATGCCATATTGCTATTTGAAAAGTCAAAAGTTAAAAGCAATTTTTGAAGCACTGCCCCACTTAAACAGGACAGCTTCTCAAACACCAACATACAACAACGGATAAACATGAAAGCTAAACCACTAAGAGCTATAAGTACGAATTCGGAAACTATTAATGTCATTCTGTATTGTTCCTGAGGTTCTCTTCTCATTGAACAGGTAGGAAAATGCAAATACTGTTTAAGTCTACCATATGTTGCAATTGCAGCACCACAACAGAAGTTCATTGCAAGAGGTAACTTGATGAATCAAACTGAAAAACAACTACCTTTATAGCTTCAGTTTTAAAATTAATTTGCTACAAAAACTTCTCTTTCAGAGAATAAAGCAGATGAATGAGCTCACAAAAACCAGAAGCCACAGGATGCCAGTTGAAGCTTTCCTGGGTACCTGACAAGACTTCACATGTTTTGGCATTAGCACTATAGGAGACTTTACGGCTATCAGAGGATATAAACAGGGTGGCAGCAGTTACCCTTTAGCAATACACCTGCAAGAACAGTCCGCTGTGGACATTCACAGATTCTAAGGTCAAAAGAGACAGTCACCTTGTCTAGCTTACGGAATAATTATGTCACGGGACCTGATTTAAATCAAGAAACAATGCCAGTGGCAGCATACCATACTAATGAAAGTATTTTCAATACTAATTAACAGCTTCCCACTGATTAATTTACCACAACACTCAGCCACATATTTTAAGGTTAATGACACAATACCAGCCACTCTTCTGTTCCAGTTTAAGTTCAATTTCTAATTATTCACGCCTCCTAGATCCTTATTTGCTAAATTAAAAACCCCTCCATTATAAACTTTTTAACAAGAAATAAATCACGCTACACTAATTACACCAACATTAAAATACTCATTAATATCAATACAACATGTAAGTAACACAGGTTTGCCATTCAGCAATTAATTTTTACTATTAATTTTAGATTTGCATGATTTACCCTCTAAATCACAAGTCAAATCAACCAGTAGTCTGTCTATTCTACCAGTCAAGAAGGAAAGCTAATTATTTCTGTTTTTTTCCAAAATACACTACACCTGAATGCATAGTGAAAAAAGCATACTTCTGAATTGCTCACTTTATTTTGCTTTCTTTTCAATCACACCCATCCCTAGACAATTTGTCCACATGAATTAGCACATTAGAAAGTGGTATTTAATTTCTTAAACATCAGTCATGACCGATTTCTCCTTAGTCACAGGAAATATAAGTACAGTTTGCCAATTCTTCTATAGGAAGAAAACAGGGTATGATAGTCTCATCGTATGTAATGTTATACCTCCTTAAGGATGTTCCCTTGTCACCTGTAGTGCTAGGACTTTCAAGGATGAGACCATGCAAAATTCTATCTTAAGCATCAGGATATTATTGTGGAATACAAAAGCCACCAAATGTCCATCACATACTTCTACAATCAGCCAAGGCAACTTATTTATCCTCACAGAGCTATGCAATAATAGCTTAGGACATGCAATTCACAATATAACCAACCAAAAACAACAGGTTTCTTCACAATCCTAAAAAATAATAGGACAGTGCTTTCAAAAGATAATTAATTTAAGGCATACAAACCTCTCTAACATCTACAAGGTGATCTGGTTGCATAACAGGAACTCTTCTTCCAGCTGGCAATCTGTGATGTCCAACACTGAAAAAGGAAACTGCATTTTGACTGGGTCTTCTTTGCACACCAGGAGAGTTGGCACTTCCTTGAGATGCAAGGGAGAAGCTGCGAGATTTCAGAGGAGGGTTGTTCTAGTGAATAAATAAGCAAATTGAGAAACATTTACAATTAATTCCTAATAACTAGCAAATATTCTAATTTGAAAGATACAGCAGAACAGTTTATCCTTTAATTTTTTATAAAGCAAGGACAGATGACAAAGTCCTAATAACATATTAGTCACAAGTGCTAAATAAATATTTTGCACTATCTGCTGACAGTTGCCTTGTTTTATAGTCTCAATAGGAACAATCTGTGAAATAAGATGGATCAATATGTATCACTTCTCTGACTTGAAAACTAGTCTTTGATCTGCAACAATACTAGAAACTGACTCCTAACAGATCATGCAAGGATAAAGCTCACATTTAAGAGAATGGACTTTAATTTAGAACTATTCAGTGAACTTCTCTCTTACAACAAAGCCATCTACAAGAAGTTGATCTTATTTTAAAAGCAAGATTTTATTCAGGTATCAGAATAGGTTTTACAGTAATCAGGAGGTTCTATAAAATACACTATATTCACAATTGCCAGATGGTTAGCAAATGGAAGCAACAACCCTCACAGAGCACTGAGGACTTGCTTCTCAAACACAGGAATTCATCCTAAATGTATTTCTAAAAAAGTAGAGGTTAAAAAAAAGGGGGAAGAAAAAGCTCTCAAAATAGAAAGGCTTCAGTAACCCTGAAGACCTGTTTCCTTACCTACTAAAAAATGCAAAACTACTGAAAAATACTGGGCTAATACTTTGATCTCTCAGCTCTGCCTTCTGTTCAAACACCAGCTCAACAGTACCTGCTCACGGAGGATGATTCAGTTATTCAGAAGCAAACTGAATGTTCCATTCCTAAAGCATATTTTTATTACAAGCCAGCTATTACTCAGAAAAATGTTTCTTGACGTAAGTTTCAAGCCCAACTACACACCCTTTTTTAGTATTTGTCTTGGGTAACAGGATAGTTGTATTTGCAGCTACTGCTACTACCAGACTAAATTATTTTTGCCCACCAAAATATCCGTCATACGATACCTTTCCAATAGCTTCTGTGTGATGCTGCGTGCATATCTGTAGCCTGCTAACCCAGTGTTGCCGTTCTTTAGCATCAGTAGCTAATAAAAGCAAACCAAAAGGATTACGTAAATGAAGACATTTTGAAGTACGGGCAAATGATTGCTTAATCCTTTAAAAAAGAGACAGAAGACTTTAACAGTACAAAGTATTTTTTACCTCAAACTTGCTCAGAAGACCGGTAATTAGCTACAATATTAAATAAAGTTCAACATAAATGGCAGGTACCTCTTTTAAAAAATATTTTGTAACACAGAAATAACTTCAACAAACAATAACTCCCCTTACACACATTTTAATCTAACCTGACACGTTTTCCTGAAATAGAATATGACAGCAAGCCTTCAAGGGAAGAAATACTAGAAGGTATTAACACAGATTTCTGTAGCCTACAAAATCAGAGAATGGGCTCCTATAACCACAACAAAAAGGCAAACATATTGAATGTTAGGAATAATTTAGTTCTGTGCAAGCATCAACACAGTACTGTTACCTACAACGATACAGAAAACTCTGAATCAGTACAGTTTAAGGACACTATACATGAAGGTTAAACCCCATTCTACACATCTATGTCCAGGGTATTGTGAAAGTCAAACTCAAAGAGTACAGAACCATCCATAAAAAAGGACAGTTCCTAACTGAAGAGCAGGACAAAAGTTTCACATATAATTCTCCCTGCAGCAGTCTGCCAAGCAGGTTATCTTGCTTTGGCCACACAGCCAAGCCCAGCAGAGCAGTCACAGGTGAGGGCCAGGAGTGTCCTCTAGTGGGAGAATCCCCTGCCCAAGAATCCAGGTCCTACCTCTCAGTTTATACTGCTCCCCACTGGCAGCATTGACTGTAAAGGTGTGAGAGTCCTCGTCACTGGGGGAAATTACAGCTCCAGCTAGCTGCAGGGTACCCCTGGGCTTTAGGTGTCTCGATTGCTCATTCACAAAGTACTCCAGCAGGCCAGCTTCATTGTTTAAAACAAAAAATCTGCAACGATAACAAAGCAAACACAATAAATAAAACCAGCTCATCCTTTTTTTTTTTTTTTGCAGGGGGCGAGGGGGGCTGGAGGTACTGGGAGAAGTCAAGGCTTTCATTACAAGTTGGCACAGATCGGGTCAGGACTTAAAGACTTGAGTCAACAACCCCAAACATATGAGTTACGTTCCCAACAAGACTGCACAAAAATTAAATTCCTAACAATTTCTCTTCAGAGACCAGGGATTGCACAACAGAACGCCGCACCCATGGAAGAGCGCTATTGCAAGATTTTGGGAATCAAAAGAATACCCTGAACCTCTGTGGCATAATACATCCTTAAACCACAAAAATTAAGGGTAAAACAGCCCCAGATACAAAACAGCTGAGATACAAAAATGTGAAACTGAAGCAACGCCAGATTAGAAAAAAATTAAAGTGGAGGTTATGCTTCAACTATTCTATTGAGCCTACCAGTGAGTGTATTGACACAAGTTACTGCATGCCAGTGGTAGCACAGGAATTTGGCCAGTGTGGCACACTGAGGACTTGCCTCTCCAATATTAATTTAGTTGCACTGTGCTGCTCTAGGAACAGCATCAAGCAGGAAGCCTAACCAGAGAGTTTTACCTGTCAAAGAAAAGCAAGTTATTCCAGGGGAGACAAACATCCTGGGGAACTAAAGGGAAAAGCTTGATTTTGAATTTTCAGTAAATAAGGTGGTTTTTTGGTTTTTTTTTTAATGATGGCATGATTTGGTATAAAGCTGAAGACTCAGAAGAAGAAACAAAGACAATATTTGTAATGGAATATGAAAAAAATTAATGTTGTACATGCTTTTTACACATACGCATAGTTATAAGCCACCAAATGAGTTAACTACTTCATACTTCCTATGCATTTTTTTCTTATTCATACCTTACTACAAATATTATTCACCTACACATTAGCTTAATCTATACTCAGAAAAGCACAAGACTCCTCTAGTATTAAAAAAAATCAGAAACATTCATTTATATGCTGCAAAGACCGACATTACTAAAAACACCATAAAAGACTTACCGATATTGCCAACCAGTGACAAGATTGGTATATTTCATTAAGTAGCCATAAATATTTTCCATGTGATCACTATTAAAAAACAAGAGAGAAAAGCAATTAGACAATACCAAACAAATTTTAGATCTTCCCAGCTTTTCATCATCATTATCTATTCTCAGAAATTGAAATTTTCATCTTCATTTTTAGAATGGCACTACCATTTTAATAAAACTACTAACACTTAGCAGGTTTTCCAGCCTTGTTTCTAAAAACAATTTCCTAAGACAGTTTAACCAGACTTACTAAATTCAAAATAATTTCAGGGCATAATTAGTTTCACCAATACTCGAGTTTTATTCAGCAGGCACTTCTGGACACATTGGTAGTAATTTCAGGTAATTAAATACTTAGTATCCATGTTTTTTCTGTTTCCTACTCTGTCTTTCAAGCAAGCTTTGCATTTTTGGACTCCTGAACAAAATTAACTTTCACTAGCTTATTAACAGAAACTTGAACATGGTGATGAACTAAAACCAGTCCCTACATACTCCTACACCAATGTGGTTATTTTTCATTATGTCCAGAACCCTTCTTGACTACAGAAACAATCACACTCTTGAACAGATGTTCTACAGAACACAACATGCATGTGCAGGTCCCATCAAGATATTCTGAAACATACAACAAGAACCGAATCATCTCCTCCTCTGGCCCGGCAGGAAGGTCAGGTAGTTTCTCTTTTGAAGCCTCAGTTTGCAACATCCACCAAAAATGAGAACTCATCGAGAGCATTCGGCACAGAGGCTTAATATCACTACTAGCAAAATACATTGACACTTCTGAAAATCAATTGTCCTAAAAAAGGCTTACAAGTCTTATGGTTACAAAGTAATCATCTTAAAACCACAGTTTAAAGACCTATTTTATACTGTATATTCCCATAATTCTAGAAATGCCACCTCAAAGCCCTCGCCTCTTACAGTAGAGTACACTGTATGCTGAAGACCACACTCTTGATTGACAGTTCAGGACCAGCGTGAGAAAAATGCCTATCATTCCAACGAGGAATTGAAACAGTGACCCAAAACTCAGACACTGACTCGGTGCTTTTTATAAGAAGCTTATATTTAAGCCATCTTATTTTGATTTTAAATTAAAATTTCTCTAGCTCATAGTATGTTGAAGATGAAAAGTATTCAGAGCCCATGGGAGCAGCAGCCTGTCTTGGTCGTTAAGAGGTGGAAGTACCCCCATAACAGCAAAAGTGGAAAGAGGAGGAAAAACAGGACTACTAGAGCCAAGGGATCACCTTCATTAGTGGATTTTGGTTGCAAACACAGTCAGACCAAGTATTGGGGTAAATTTCAAATAATAGCTGAAGCTGCTGCCTACACTTCATTTATAAACAGTGTCAATATCATTAGACACCTGACAATTCAATACATGAAATATAAATAAGTTTCATCCTAAAGGAAGCTATTTAGGATGCCACTAATGAAGACAACCTCAGAGTAAATCACTGCCGTATGAATCAATGCCATATCACCACCATCCAGTAACAGTATTCAAAGAAGAGATGCAAGGACGTACATTTAAGAAAAAACAAGCTGGTGATTTTTAATGTTACATTTAAAAACACAAGTAGGTGTTCTAGCTATTACTGCAGCAATCAGTACTGCAGCAATATCCTGCAATGGAGAGCACCCAACAGGACTATCTAGGAATTTAATTTCTAATAGCTCATTCAGTGGTACTACAGATAAAAATAAAACCAAAGAGAACAAAGGGTATTCAGGCTACCATATATTTTAAATGTACAAAATGCTAAAGTAGACATAACCAAACTCATCCTCTGCAGACGCCTCTCATTTGTTATTATTGGCATACAAGGGAAGTACAGTTTAGACTCGCTCGCTGTCTTAATTTAGCTGAAAATTATGAGACTGCATAGTAATAAAATGTATGAGCTTGGTTTTTAATCATCTGAAAATTGTCCCTACTCACAGCTAATTGTTTTTCAGTTTTAGTGAATGTAAGCCCTTTTTTTCACCCTTGCTTTTCAGACAGACATCGTACAGAGCTCTGCACACTCAGCCTACAGCTGCTGTACTCTCCCATTAACTCATGTGCCTAAATCACAGGTATGTTTAACAGAACCCAAGAAAAAACAGAAAAGTATCTTCAGACCAAGAAGCCCGTTCATCTGACAGTGGTAAATTAAACAGTCTTTGATGAAAACCATTTGACAACTTTTTGAGTGTGACAGATGAGATAGCTGGTTTTGTCCGTCTTTAGAAAAAGGAAGAAGTCACCATAGAAATGAACATAGCCCTTTCGATGATGTACTTCCACATCAAATGAATACTTTTTTGCCTTCATCCACATCTTCTTCTACACTTGGATTTTCCCTTTAACTGGACCCAAACTTCTCCAAATGCCTCCTCTTCAACAATTCCTGTCTCTAGCTCAGAAGTCCCAAAAGTTGATGGTTTAACTTAAAAACTTTGAAAACAGCCCCCCAGAGAAGCCTGAGAAAGCAACTGAGGACAAGCAAGGCAGTCAGCACCTCCAGCACTGTGGACACGGCCAGGCTGGAAGGAGCATGTTGCAGCAAATGAACGCGAGCGCAAGAGCACGATGTTAAACACATTGACCAGTGGTGTTTCAGAATCCCTAACTTGGCATGCAAGGGGTCCCCAAACCTTGTATCTCACACAAAACAGCTCTACCTCAATATACGAGGAAAAGTTCAGAACTACGTTTAGCAGGGATCTCCCATTCACAAGCAAAAAGAACTCATTCGCCTGCAGAAGATGATAGAAAAGTACTAAGCACCGATGGCCAAACCTCAGTGTAGAGGAGCCCAACAACCAGCGGCAGTGGCCGGTACAGATCCTATGGTACACGACAGCCAGCTGCCAGGGGGATTCCTTACAGACCAACCTCTGCAGCAGGGGAGGACTATAACACGCCAGCTGCCTGGGATGAAACTGAGCTGTGGCTTGCTTCTCGGAGACTGGAGACTGTTACAAGAGCCAAAGTCCAAAGTGATGGAGCACAAACAGAGGTCCTTGCTAAACGAGCCGCCTCTTGGACAGTATTGATTAAATTATTCTCCTTGTTAACTGTGTTTATGCATCTGCAATAGAACTGCACAAACCCAAAAGACTGTATTTAGTTTTCACCCTGCCAAAGGCTTGGCAAACTTTTAGCAGCCATGCAAGTAACAGATTAGCCAGCCCAAAGGGTATGAAAAAGTTGGCTGACACTTAAAGCATTTCCCTTGACAGTGTAAGGGCCTAGAGGCAAACAAATAAGCAAATAAAAGAGGAAAAGGATGAAACTTACAGGCACTAATCATACTCTGCCAGCACAAATTCCCACACCACGTGGGGCCAGGGAATTTTCAACATTTGAACTAAGACTTATTTAAAAATTAATATACACTTTCATACACTAAAAAAAGAGATTTAAATCCACTCTTGAAATCACAATTCACAAAAGTTACATCCTATAACTGTACAGAAACCCATTACAGAACAACAGTTAACCTCCTAATCTTCTCCTCCTATGAATACAGAAAAACAGTCTCAGTACTATTTACGAACAACAAGTCCATGGAATTATAACAATAGCATTTCAATGATTTTAAGATTAGTGCCTCCAAAGCAACAGTTAAACTAAAATACTTGTTGCTAAAGCAGTGTTGTAAGGCAGTTAGCATTGTAAAAAAACCACAAAACCCCAGTACTATTTCTCTAATATGGAATTAACTGCAAAGCTCTCCAGAGCACTACAGAAAGCTTTTCAGATGGTAGACTTCAAGGACAAGAGGTTGAGGTTGTCACTGGCTCTGCTCACAGACAACCACAGTGTGTAAAATATTAGTAAGATCTTCCTTAAAGCCGTTACCATTGTTTCTAATGAAACAACACTAAAATCTATTTCAAAGTGACCTGTGCACTTCAGAAGCCTCCACAGTTCCCCACAGTGGGGTTTTTGACTTCTAAAAAATACATTTCAGAAGTGAATTTGACACAAAACACTGAGCAACTTATCTCAACACTGACAGTGAGGCTTGGCTGTACTGGGATCCTTCCCAACTTTAAGAATACCTTTGCAATCACACTGCTGCCTACGTGCATGTACACGTAGGTACGTGTATCTTTTCACAGCCAAGATGATGTTGGTTCTATTCAAAATGCTCACAGCAGCCTCAGATTGTCAAAGGAACAGTAACAGCTCATCAACAATGAGTCAACAACCCCTGAAGTCCATATTTCTGTAGAAATTCACACCTCCTTCTATCAAAGAAGGACAAAAAAAAGTTTAAGTGTTGCAACAGACTTGTCACAACCTTAAAGATGTAAAAAAATAAAAATTCATTTTAACTTTTGGTGGACCGCTTTAAGTGAGGACACTGTGCAAGCCACAGTCCAGGAAAAGAATATGCAGGAACTCATGGCACAACATCTGAATTCCAGCCCAGCACATTTACCATCCCTCAAAATCTGGGTTGTTTTTTTTTTTCCAAAGGCTGAACACCACTGAACTTGGCTGCCCCTTTATCACATTTTTTTAGTTTATAAATATAGTGATCTGGACTGAAACTGTCCCTGTAAGCAAAGGACTGAAATTTATGAAAAATTACAAATCAGTCCATATTCTTGCCACAAAACCATCCCTCCCCAGCTTCAAAGATGCTTACCGCAAGCCAGATTTCTACATATCTAAGTGGTACTAAGATACAATAAGAATAAAACACTCACAAAGGATTACTGTTATTTATCCTTTTCTAGTTTTATTTTTCCTTTTCTAGTACACCTCTTAATTTGCAGCAGCTGTCAGTGCCTTGCAGGCTGGTCTTCTGTCCTGGGGGAGGAATAAGACAGTGGAAGTCAGGCCAAATTCCCCCTCTATCCTGTTTACGTGCAGCACCCCAGTCTTGAACGCAGATGCTGAGGGAACAGCAGTCCCAGAATGACGTCTTTCAGGAGCTCCAGCCAAGACACCCAGGTTCACACCTGACAAGTGCTGTGCCAACATTTTCTCCAAGAAAACACACCGATGCAGAAGGTCTCCCCACCCTTTTTTCATACCCCTCGCGGTGCAGCTCTCCCTGAAAGCCCCACATAAACTAACCACCACTAGCAGTGGCACCAAATCACACCCATCTGGAAAGCAACTACAGGAAACTTCCAAGACTGCCCTTCTGATGATTTTATCTTTGCTGGGACCCAGACAGCACTGCGTGGGATACTTTGAGCAGCCAGGTCTCTGAAGCCCCAACAGCTGTTTGAAGAGCAAACACAGCGGCCAAAGGGTTCCCCACAGACTTGCATAAGGCCTGGCTTCAAGCAGTAGCTGAGTACGTGTGGATCTGCTTCCAGCAGGAAGGATGATGAGGAGCCTGGAGCCCACGCAGGTGCTGGGGAGGGTTTCAGAAGGGGGATCCAGCCTCCACAGCTGCCATCACCGCCGTTATGACAGTGCCTTCGGGCCCTGGCCAAGGGAAGAGGCTCCTTTCTACAAGCTCACAGCAAGATGCAAAACCTGGTGAAAGAGACTGGCTTCAAATTGAAAGCTAGCAAAGCATAGAGAAAAGGAAAAAAAGAAATTTGGATCATAACAGTGCAAAACAATGAGTGGTTTTGACTACATAGTTTACAAAAAGCAGTAACCATTTTCACTGAACTTGTTCATCTCTATCTGCCTACAGGCTCACTGCCTGTAACAGCTTGCTTTTTCCTCACTGACCACCACAAAGTGCTTCTCTGCAACACACCGATTCCCCTGCAACACACTGATTCCCCTTTTTGGTACATGGAGGGGAAGGGCGAGGGAGAAGAGAAAGGGAAAAAAAAACCTATGTCAGCAACGGAAACTTTCAGCATATCTTCTGCAACCATGAGGATCACTTGCTCCCAAGCAACCACCACCACGTTAAGAGCACTCCAGTCTCACAGCTTGTTGGTGCAAGTGTGGGTTCCCCAGTACACCCAGCAAGGTAAGGCAGAAGCCTCCGTGTTGCTTACAGAGTATCTACATCACTAAGTTAGCTCTGCATTTCCAAACAGCTTTTGGAAGAAAGAAAAAGCTAACCTTGCTGTGCAATTCACCAGCAGTGCCCCACAGTCAACTGTAACGTGGCAGCAAAGCTGCTGCTCTTCAGCTCATGTGTTTGACTATTCAATTTTAAGTTTAGAAATCAACAAGTGCAAGGAAAAAAGGTCCAACAATATGACACGAACATTAACAGCAGATCCTGAGGATGTTTCAGAATACCTACCACTGGGCCACAAGCATGCTGGCAATACACACATTCTCATTAGACATAAAACCTTTTCTTAACACATACTCCTGTAAACCCTTGAGAGCACAGACGTGCACTGAAGAGAAGTGCAGGCTTGCCACGAAGGAAAGGGTGCGGCAGAGCTGAAACGAGCTGCCAGCTGCCCATAAGCCCAGCATGATGCAGCCCAGGCTTCCCACCCAGGGGTGAGGGGCTCTCCCATCGCCCAGCTCCCCCAGCCCCCTGCTATCAACACGGCAGCTGTGTTTGCACCTAAAGTTTCTATCAATACAAGTTCTCAAGAGGAATGATAAACCAAGCTTACAGGGTTTCTTTTAAAACCATCCTAATTAAACTTGCGTTTGATTCTCCTCTTTTGTGCATTAATGCCACAGGTCAATTATGAAACTGAATCGTAATGCTTTTGCAGGGTAGCAAAAGGAAAAAAAGGAAAGAGATAATAATTAATAAGTAGCAAAACACTGCTCTCACTGGACCACTGTAAAGCTGATTATTTAACTACTTTATCATTTAGAGAGCTCTTTAACTCTCAAAATACACCTGCCCAGAAAAAAAACTGCAGTGAGTTTCAGCTAAGCAATTTCCCTTGCACGTACATGAACACCTCAAGTCAGCAAGAACTCCGCTCATGGATTATTTATTTATGGATCTGCGTCACCATAACACGACTGAAGCTGGACCCAAGAGCCAGTAGCCAACCCTGCAGACTTTTCTGCAATAACTGCTACTCAAGCTAGCACTGGAAAAACTACTGTAGACATAATCAACATTTTAGAGCTGGACCACACAAAAACCAGGCACCTCAGAAGGTCTCAACTCTCCGCTTGATACTTCTGGAGAACAAGGAAAAGTTCTTCACAGTGAGGGAGGTAAGCCCTGGGCCAGGAGCCCAAAGAGGCTGTGGCATCCCCACCCTTGGAAATGCCCAAAACTCAACCAGTGGCCCTGAACGATCTCTTCTAACTTCGAAGTTAGCCCTGCCCTGAGCAAGAGGCTGGAGTAGAGATTTCCCAGAGGTCCTGCCCAGCCCAAATTCTTCTATAATTCTTAGATACAGAGAAATTAAACAACAATATTCCTAGGTTAAAATTGAGGCTTAAGGTAATCAGAAGGTCAAAACTCTAATTAAACATGGCACATGTGCTAACTTAACCACCTATGATTATGACAATGCATAAAAAGAGCAGGACTACTTTCCTGTTCAGTGCTTTAAGTGGACAGTGATTCCCAAGCAAGGAATTATTCAAAACTGCTCCTTTTCATCATGGAATGAGCATCGGGTATTACTCATTTAGCACTCATGCACTAATAAAGAGTTTCCTTATGGTTTTCTTCTCTTGGGCTTGTCATCAACATTTATTATTCAGTACATTACTCCTTCGCAAAAGGACGAGGACATCATCCCATTTTACATATACAGAACTGAGGCACCATGAATTTTCAGCCTCTCTAACTTTGAGACAGTTGTGGCCCAATTTGTATTCTAGTTTACTCATACATTCAAACAGCAGCTTTTGCTGATTTCAGCTGCAGCTGTGACCCTGTGAAAGTTTTGCAAAATCAGAGCCAACGGTCCCAAACTAGGCCTCTGAGAAAAAAGGGAACACACAGTGATCACAGGGGAAAACCAGTTTAAACAATATGACTATTGCCACAGAGGAAGTCAGTGCCAGGGTCAGAAACCAGCTCCTCGATACAGCATCCTGCAGGTCTGCCCAGCAGGTCTCCTGCTTTCTGTTACATCTCCACTGCAACCAACGAAACTAAGTTCCCAAGGCAAACTGGGCTCTTCAGCAAACCTATCTGTCAATGCCTAAAAGTTAATCAAGATCTTAAAGACTTCCAGCCTCATATATCTGAAAGGAAAAAGAAAAAAAAACGCCTACCTGTAGCAAAAAGCCTTCCCCCGACACTGACACTCCTGCTCCAAAGCAGGTGTCAAACAGAAGACTGTCAACTTAACATGCCTGAAGAAACAGCATTTCTCTTACCCCACTTCAGCCTGCCCTCCCCTCCCATTTCAGCATCAGGCACACAGTACAGAAAATCTGAAGTGGCAGAAGCTTTGCAAGCACCCTGAAAAGAAAGTTGTCCGGCAGCATTGCCAGCAGGCAGTGATTGCCTACAAGAAGAATTCATCAGCACTGGCAGGCGATCAGAGTGCATGTCAAGGCAACATCCTTCAGTAAACAGGGGTCCTTGCACACATGCCTTACTGTTCACGGTACAGGGAGTACAGCACAAGAACCTACCTAGGATAACCTAACAGCAGCAGCTGGCACTTTCTGCTTCTGCATTAAGCAACGTGACTAGGTCAGCCACATGGCAGTTTGTTTTTCATCTTCTCTCTGGGGAAAGAATGTGCATGGCAGAGCAGGATGTTAATGTTTTAGGCACGTTTAATTAACTTGCTCCTACATAATTAGATTAGAAAAGGTGAAGTTGAAAAATACCCTTCGCACTTAGTGAAGGATAGACATTTGTAACGGCCATCAACTCCTGCAGAAATCTATTCCATGGAAAGCACAGATTAGTTAATATTTAGAAGCTATTCAAAAGTCTTCTTCAGTTTAGCCTAATTTGAACTCTAAATGAATATCCCAGTACAAACACAAGTATCCTGCAATGCCAGAACCAACTCCCACTTTTGCCCCAGCAAGTTTTACAGCGTGCCCATTCAACACGGGGATGCTCTGAGAAGCAAGAGAGGGACAGTGCTCTTGACAGCCACACACTGAGGAGCCACAGGGCTGGAGAAGGGAACCCAGACCTTGCTGACCTGGTTCAGGAATTTGATTCAGGTCCCCTATTAGAACATCACCCCATCATGAAGATCTTATTTAAGTTACCCAAACCAGTTTTCCCAACTCTATTCACTTATTACCCCTCAGAGAGATTTACTTCTCTTAATTTACAACACATCTGATCTTACATCTGCTGCAACCCCATTCTTCCAGGTCGTAAATACATGTGTGAACATGAACAGCTCATCTGCCTTTTGAGAAGTGCTTGGGACTTCAGCAACCGGTAAAAATCAGCTTGATAAAAGACAGCCGTAACATTTTAATAACAGAGAATGGATCCTCAGGTGGATATAACCAGCTGACCAGTTTAAGTACAGGCTTCTTGTCTGTTCTAATGAGCAAATTACGTGAAGTGCAGCATTTCTAAATTAGTGCTCTGAATATGATGTGCTCCTTAAGCAAAGACTCTTAACGAGGATAAAGAAATTTGGGCACCAGGTTTTCCAGCCATTTCCCTCCAGCATATCAAACAAATGTGACAGCCATCCTGATCTGATTTTTTTAGTAATAAAAAGGAATACAACACACAAAATTGCAAAACTCTTCAGCACCCAGTTCATCACACCTCCAAAGGCCAGCAACACAGCACAAAGTGAGCAGGGAGGCTTTCTGAAGGCCATGCAGTGGTGAGGAACCTCCACAGACCACCAGAAACAGAAGCAAGGAAGATCAGGGCTCATACTTTGACACAAACTTGACATCAGAGCTGCCAGCCAACCAGCAAGCTGCCAGCAGAAGCAGAACAGCAAGGGTAGTGGAAACCTCATCCCCATCGGTGGCCGATGCCTTGATGTCACAATGCCAGCATGTTCTTATGACAGTGGGAAACCAACCCAGTGGGGTGGGCTGCAAGAGCAGGGAAAAGTTGAAGCAGGCACAGCCCTCATCAGACCTCCCAGGTAACTGCAAAATTACAGCCTGCAAGAGAGAGTCACCAATTTTTTTTACAGTTTACAAAGGATTTACAGTCATTGATTACAGTGAATATATAAAAATTCTACCTGGGATCCCAGAGAATTTTATTTGAAGGAGTGCAGAGAGGAAACCCAGAACAAGGGAGATGGGTAATGAAAAGGAAGTACCAGGAGTACCAGGACTAGAGAAAACTGTCCTGGGATGACACTAACTTTCTTCTCTTCTACTCATCAAGCAATAGGGACTTTAAGTTAAATTTGGCCTGCTCTCAGGAGCCTCTGGACTAATTAGGTCAGCTAACAGACTCTTGCAGCCTAAGCAAGAATTCGATGCTTACATTAATACTATGATGAGAAATGTTAAATTCAGAGACAAGAGCAGAGGACCAGCAAGGGAGGGGTTTGCAACACAAAGCATGGTTGAACACTCCACTGCCATTAGCTCCCATACCTATTTCTACCAAGCTGGTTTCAGCTTTAAAGGCCACAGATTAAATTTATCCTCCCAGGATCAAACTTTCTCAGAATGTGACCAGAAATACATATACACTAGAAAAACTCTACACATTTTCTTGCAATCAAGACTGACATCAATGTCACCCTTAATAAAATGGATTCTTATCAACACCCACTCGAGAAGATTGTATCAGTTTCAAGACACTTCCCTCTATTACTAGTAATTAGATCCTTTTTGCAAAACAGCATGAATAAAAATCATAAACACAAAGTCTAGCTCAATCTTACACGTTTTGCTTCCATGTGTTTGAAGTGCAAAGGACTCTCAGTCACCCCCCAAGCTATCTGTGATCAAATTCAGAAATAAGAATTTCCTTTAAAACACATTTCCTATGGGATCACTTTATGAAAAAGAGTTCTTTATTATCTCGAAAAGCAGAATTAAAACATACTCATGTGTTTCAGCTAGCAGTTCTCCTGTTACGTTACCACATGCTGACGTGCTCAAACGCAGAAGACTGAATTAAGGTCAGTAACTGTTTACTCCCTTTTTTTAGTATTTATGAAGAGTACTTAACACAGTGTCAACTGCAAAATAAGCAAAGCCCTCAAAAAAAAAAAATTACCCTTTTGCTTGACTTAAATTTGTTATCCTTTTGCACTTGATACAAAAAAACCTACAATGTTACTCTTTTTGCCAAAACCCATTCTCTGCAGCCTGTTTGCATTTCTCCTTGCTACTCTCCACCCCTTACTCCAGCCCAAAGCCAGATGGACTAATTCTGCAATAGAATCTGCCTTAAGTTGATAACCTAATGACAAGCAGAAGCCATGAGGAACCCTCTTACCTGCCACTGTTACCCCTAGAAAAAAGAAAATTAAAAAAAAAAGTAATATTAGTCGAGCAAGTCGACTGCTTTTCTCAGAAGCTGCTTTCATCCAAATGTTTTCCTATACGAATTCACAGCTGTGAATAACCCAGCAGCACTTCAGTAAACTTTCAGGAACAGATAACTAAACTTAACTTGCTTCCTTTAAAAAAAGAGCAAAAGACATATCCTTTGTAGCATTTTATAAATATATATGGCTAAACCCACAGAGAGTAGATGCTAAAACCATTTCAGAAATAAGGAACAAAGGCAGTTATCTACAAAAAATACATGCAGAACTGAAAGGAAATTGGTTTTGAAATACAACTTGTAAGCTTAAATATCAGCAATCACTTGGGAAATTCATGAACATTTTACATTAATTTCTACCAGCAAGAGAAGAAATGCTGGGAATCCTGCAGCTGAATTGATGTATTTGAGAGCAGAACCACTAAGAAAAACATGAGAGCATTGCACATTAGCATGTCTGTAACTGGGAAAGACAATCTTGTTTCTCTAGTCAACCACAGTGCTTTGAACTTTTCGTTTTGTAGATAAATGAGAACCAGCTATTGCAAGTCATTTCTCTTCAAATTATCTGAAAGCCCCTCAAGCCAGGCTGAAATGACTTGTTATACTTCTCTGGCACATATTCTGACCAGCTCTCTATTCAGCTCATAGACACAGATTTGTCTCTCTGACTGTGAAATTTTTATGTTATTTGAATGACTATGATTCACATGTCACAGCAGTACCTGCCAAACTGTCTCCTTCCTCTCACTGCTTTGAAACCACTCTGTTCATTTAACCTAGAGCAAGGCAAAAACCAAATAAAGATGGTCAAGAGTAAAAGCAGAATTACTGAATGCAAATAATTCTTTGTACAGGCAATGCTACACTTCTTAGCTTGATTTCTGCTGAAAATGAAGAAGCTTTTTAGAAAATGTTATAATCTTAAATTACTTGATAAAGTAATCTTTTAATATTTTGAAGGTATTCAGAAGTCCCACCTCATGGTAACTGTTTCTCTAAATAAAAACAGGGATAAAGAGTTTAGCACGCAGCACAACCTCTCAGGCTCTTCATTTACTTAATTACAAGTTAACATTCATGCCATTCCTGACCCCAGTCAGGAAAATGCAGCCGAGGGTTGGTTGCTCTCAGACACACTTATACCCTAATCATATATTCCTAAGTACACAAAATCATTTCCTGTCAGATGTCTAGAAGAGCAGTTGCTCAAGAACTCTTAATTTCTATTAAGTCAGAAAAAAAAGTATCTTCCTGCGCTCCAAAGAAAGTGAGCCCTGACAAATTTCAAAGGAGACACTGCTGTACCGGCTGCCTAAACTCACAGCACCCACGCAACAGGCAGAAACTCTGCAAAGATGTTCACCTGTATCTCTGTGTCACCTGAACTGTCTGGTAGCTTCTGGTTGTCTCTTCTTCTCCACTACAATGAACGTTTGGTCTAACTCTATCACAGGTATATGAAAATCTCCCTATTATTCCCCTACAAAAATACCAAGTTAGACTTTCTGCTTCATTTTTCATTTTCTAGACATGCACTGTACCCCAAGGATTTGCAACTTTCTGCTTTCCACCCTTGGAGAGACTCTGTTTTCATTATTTCGGGGTGGTTTTTTTCCATACTCGTAACTCCCCATTTAGAGCATTAAACTATCAAGTACCTGTAGTCCCATTTGTCTGACACCTATGCCTCAGCTGTTTCAACAAGATATTTCACTAAGCAGAGATATACTTCTGCACCAGAGGCAGTCCACGCTGAGCGAGCACTTCAGGACCCTGCTTCTGCCCAAGCTGCATCGCTGCTCAAACTCTGTGCTACAAAAGTTAAAGATCAAACTTCCACCAGAAGCTCCCAGCAAATCTGTTTCTAAACCCCATATTTTAAACACCAATTTATTATTAGAGACATCTTTCTTTTGTCAAACACATTTCAGAATAGAAGTAATTCACAAAGTAAAAACTAAGCTCCAGCATCCCGTCCAGGAGAGCTTCCTAGGGAGGCAGGGGGGAAAGGTGATATTTTGTGGGTAACTAGACAGAGGCAAATGCAGGAGCAAATAATTGATTCCCAACAGAGCAGAGATTAACAGTGAGGTACCTCAAGTGTCCACAATAATACAATTAGTGTATTAAACTTGTCCCAATGACTGAGAAAGAAAAAAAAAGAATAATTAGGGCAATAAGAATATTAGGGCAAATTAAACCAGATATTGATAGCTGCAAGGAATAACGTGGACAGCTCCCACTTACACCTGTCAAGCCACCAAACTGGCTATCACTCAGAGAGTCAGTTCAACTTTTGCCCCACAAGCCACAACACTGAAAGAAGAAACAAAACACCTAGACAGATAATTTTAAGAAGTGGAATTTCACAGCATAGCACTGACCTGTGACCACCACCTCAAACATACTATAGCAGAAAGGGGTTCAGGCAAATCTCACCCCTTCCACTGTCTCAGATTCCACATAAAAATATAAAATGCTTCCACATTTTGATTGCATAAACTAACCATATTTCATGTGTGCTTAGCCACAGTAATAGCAACTTTCATGAGATAACTCATAATTATACTTGAATACATAGTTAAAAAAAAAGTTTAGGAACAACTGGGAAAAACAGATAACACAACCAATAACTGAATCAGACAAAAAAAACCCCACAAACCTTTCCCTATTTAAGAGCCTGAAATATCACCCCTGAAATCACCACTTTCCTTTCTAATACTAGTCACCAGAAAGGTAAATTACTTGTGACCCAGATTCTCAGCAAAGAGTGAGCTGCTTGCTGCCTATTGCAATCACCAGGCACTCAGTGCCTGCACAGCCCGGGCCTGGGCACTCCCTCCATCCCACCCGGCACACGCAGATGTACCACGCTCCAGTTTTGCTGTTTCCGCGCACAGCAAACAGCCAGTCCATCTGGGCTGGCAGATGACAGCTTTGGAGAGTCTCCATTTGAAGGAGAAGTGTGCAAACTTCACATAACAGCAGTATTTTCAACAGCAACATGGCATAACTCCAGTCAAGGAGAAGAGAGGAGAGCCCTAAAACCAGAGAGTCGAAAATCTCTTAAGCAATGCCTTGGAGGGCTCACTAATCAGTGTGGGAGTGGAAACTCTTTCAACCAGAAAACACACCAGAGAAAAGGATGTGAAAACCCTCAAGTCTGTTGAATACACAGGCAGGTCATCCGAAGGAAGGATTTTAGTTTGAACCCATTTCAAAGGAACGCTGTGTGCTCGGCTCCTCCCGCTCTCTGCCCTGTGCCGCTGCCTTTGCTGTACCCGAGCCATCACCCCCACTCACGCCAAGCGCAGCCGTTCTTAAAATAAGTCAGATACGACAGAAACTCCACGCACACTCCGAGTTTCACAGCCAGACAGAAAGCATAAAAAAAAAAACCGCCTGCCATTAGGTTCTGAATGAAGGCACACACCTCGCTAAAACTCGGCACAAAGCTCCGTTTTGGGAAAGGCTGGGAAGCAAGGGAGCGCCCGCAGCGACTCTAAACTGCTCTCCACCGTCTGCGAGGGCAAAAATAAGCTCTAAAAGGAAGGAGCAAAGGCACAAACCCCGGCAGCCCGGACGCGGGGCGTTGTGCCGACACACTTGCAACGAAAACCGCAGCC
>NW_010097957.1:0-39101 GCF_000699245.1 Pterocles gutturalis
TATAATTATTTTGTAAATAATATATTTTATTTTTGCATATTGGGGATTATTTTAGTTTTCTTTTTCCTCTTTCTATTTGGATTTGCTTCACTGTCACCAAAGTAGCTGCTTTGAGCGTTGGCATTTGACCAAAATTAAATGGTTAATTGTATGTTGTGAGGGGCCTTTGTGTACTGCATTGCTCAGTAATCTCACGGAGAAAAAGCATTTGTTCAGTACTTCTGCTCTGGCTGCCTCTGTATGGCATAACAGGAGCTTCTTAGGGGGGCCGTTCAGCGCATGTCCCTTCTCTGGGTACAGATAATGTTCTCTGGAGAGGAGCAGCAAATGACAAATTTCTGTTTGCTTTGGAACAGTCCTTGATAATAGCAACAAATTGCTCGCAGTCGGTTAACGGACACCCTCCATGGATGTGAAATTCGTGCCTGCTATTTGTTGTTTTGGGTTTTTTTTCCTTGGCAGACTCTTTTACGGTACCAATTTTATAGGGACGTTGGTGGATTTTAGTGGCTTCTGTCTCTTCCTGGAGTTCTCGGAACCCAGGTTAGTGCTTTTCTGCTGGTTTCTCCAATACAAAGCACACAAATGTGTATTTTCTTAACGTGGCACTGCAGAGTGCTGAGTACAATTCAAATGCTAATGTGCAGAAACTAAATCTCACAAAGGAGATGTGTTAACATTTGTCTTTATTCACTATATTTCAAAGGCTATGTGCCAAATCTCGCTTGACTCCTATGACATACTACATTGTACACATTTACCCCTTGAAGGCAGAGAAACATTTCCTTTTTGCGTAGTTTAAGTCTTTTGATCCCGTGGAAAAGTGGTTTCCTTTCACGACCCCACCTGAGCCTGCTTTGCTGATTTCTGCTTTTTTTCCCCAATTCCTGTGTTAAATTTCCTTTTTTTTAGGGAGAAACTGTGAACTGAATGTATCCAGCAGAAACTGGATTGGTATTTTTCCAGGTGATTTTGTTTTACCACTTCCCTGGGTGCTGGAAAGTCTCCTTGGTTCCTTTGGTGCTCTTCTCCCCTCTTTGACAATCTGCCCTGCAAGCGTAGCTCCTTGCTGAGATCAGCCTTAGCTCTTTTTAGGCAAAATGCTAGTTCCTTTTTTTTCCTTGTTGTTATTAAGCTATATCTTTTGCTTGTGGATCTTGTTTAGCTGCTTTAAATTTTAAGTCTGTGGTTTGCCTGCTGTTACCCGTGGCTGTTAAAGTTCCACTGACTTCACCGAGTTGTGTACTCGTGTATCAACAACGTAGATAAACTCTGCGTTTGCTTTCAGTTTGATGATCTAATCATCCTCTATTGCAATCCTATCCATTTTTCCTCTGGAGAGTTCATCTAAGCCAGTAATATTAATACTTTTCTTGAATGGGTATTTGGTACTTGGCAGCTTTTGCGGAGTTGTGTAATCCATTGTGCTTCCTACATCTCTTTCCCCAAGCCAGAGTCTTTCAGAAAAGCAAATGAAACTGGAGAAGAGTTTGTGAATGATCCAAGACGAGACCTCTCTCGCCACCCTCCCCTGGCTGTCCTGGCCACGCTGACGGTGGTGGCCTGCGCAGTGCCTCGGGCTCAGCCCTGCCTTCGGGCTTCTCGTGTCCTTGTTCCTTACCTATGTAATATTCTCAAATACAGGTTTGGAATTTTTTGGATTCTCAATCAGTGGCACTGTCTGTTTAGATGGACTGAATGACTTATTCTTAGGTCTCGTTTCAGATTTCTCAGTAATCTCTCTCTGCAGATGTCGGTGCTTCAGCATTGCGTGAAGTGGTGCTTTGCTTTTTATATATGCAAGCAGCACATGGGCTGCAGCCAGCTACTTAAATTCACAAAATATTTAAGAATCTGTTTAAATGCAAGGTCTTAAAGAAAATGCAAATTTATTACTTGTTACTTTTCATATGATTCTCACGATAGATTTCTGGAGAGTGCTGTGATGCTTTTTGGCTTTGGTGCTCTCACTGCTTTGCCTTCATGCTTAGCTAATTTTCTTTCTTTGCCTGAGCCCCATAACACTTATCAGTAGCTACAATTTCCTGCCACCTGTGGTGGAATATATTTCTTCATTATGAGCTTTTTGCTGCTTCCTCAAGTTTTATTCTTGATATTTTTTGATGGAATTTTTACATATCATTCCCTTGTCCTGCCAAGCTTAATCAATGTGATAGATATGAAAATTGCTTCTAGTTTATATTGGCCCAAATAACTTAATGCCGGTTCCTGGCGCTAGTACTGAACTGGTACTAAGTTTAGCGCAAGAGAATGTGGTGGAAAGCTGTGTTTTGTAGGGTTTGTTTTGTTTTGGGCTTGTGGTGGGATTTTTTTTTTTTCCTTCTCTTAAAGTCAAAGAGCACAGAAAATGCCAAGGCTGGGTTCAGAGTGACTGATCTGAATTGGGCTGGAATATAGAAGAGATCACAACTTTTTTTTCTGTATCTGGTGAACACTTTCTTAACGTCATTTGCAGCAACTTTACATCTCTATTTTAGAAGCTATTATATTTTTAAGGTCCTCTTAAAAATACGAATGTTAGGAGAGGTTTCCCACTCCCTATTAAATATTCATGGCAGTGATGTACTGTGAGTCCTCCTGCCCCCATCAGAAGAGAACTATAAATTATATCTACTACTGGCTTTAAAAACACAAATATATAGCTTGCTGTTGCCCGTTAAATTGACTTTTCCAGACTCACTTTAAGAAAATATATCTTTTTATCACAGGATCATCTGTCCAACACCTCATCTGCAGTAGGCAGTCTCTTTTCTCCGTCAACATCATCTGGAACAAGGGTAAAAACTGTAGAAATGTTAGAGCGTGATAAAAAGAAGCATGTGTATATGAAGAGAAATGTAAATTGCAGTGCACTTCCAGCATCAGAAAAGGGACTTGGCAACTGCAGATGTATAGCTTAAAAGCTGTAGGAGGAAAGAGAAGACGCGGTTTTGTTTCTCTGTGCTGAATGCTGTTGGAGCAGCTGGTGTGAGCTCCTACCAGAGGTGTAGATGTATCGTAGGTAAAACTGCTGCTGTCTGGCACACAGTAATTCATCTGATGTTTGCCAGGGAGGCTGCTGGAAAAATGTCTGCTGGGGAGTAATGCCTAATTTTTTTTAAAAATTGCAAAAAATTAATTTTCTATACTATTTATTGATATTTTTGTCTTTAATCTTTCTAATCAAGCCTAGACCCTGGGATATAAATTACAACTTGAAGGGAGATTAATCCATATTAGTTTTCATACACTGCTTGTATTAGGTAAGAAAGCCTTTTTGTGTAACAGCCCATGGCAGTACTGGAAAAGTTACTTTTGTCGGTTCTGGGATGCCCACCCTGCTCTCATGAGCTGGGACCAACTTATTCCCCCCTCCCCCCCGCCCTTTAATTTTTGTTTGATTTGTGGTTGTTTTGTTTTGGAGGTTTTTTTTTACCAAACCTCACTGCTGAGGAATTCTTCCTCTTTCCGTCATCCCACAGGTCCCCAGAGAGATGGCACACAGTCTTGCTGGAGTAGCATGATTCACCGCTGTAAATGCCTCTGTCAGGCTTGCTTGAGAAACTGCACTGAAATGGAAACACAATCTGTGCCCAGTGGGCACGGACAGAACTTTCAGCATCTAAACTCTTTTCTTTTCCTCCCTTTTCTTTTGAGTGCATTTCTACTTGCCAGTGTGCTTTACGGATGAGATAAAATAAAAATAAAGCACATATTTCGCAAGGCGGTGAGGTTAAGGGTGGTGCTGGATCTTCGTTTTCTCACAAGCTTTTTTTCAAATCCCATGAAATAGCATTCCTGAGCATTAGCAAAGGGAAATAGTTCTGTACAGTTTCTGACAGCGGCAGGTCCTTTCTTCGTGGAAAGAGCTTTACTAACAAGGTCTTGTTTCTGTAACCAGTTCATCAGAGAATTTCTAGGTGAGAAGTTGCATCTGGAGCAGGGTTTAAAATCCTCAGGAGTGGATCATTTGTGGCCGTCAGAGAACCACTGAATTTGTAGAGAGGTGTGATAGAGATTGGCTGGTGCATCTTGCAGGTCAGTGGGGTTGCCTTTTGCAAACAGATAAAACTAGCTCGTGGTTGTTGAAAAATCTGGTAAATGGGCAGTCAAGGAGGTCTGCAGAACAAGGGCATGTATGGATCCAGATCAGCAGCTCCTGCAAGACCCTAGCTGTCAGGTGTCCTTTGATGTGATTTGTGAAGGAAAAGAAAAAGGGAAAAAAAATCCCTGATGCAATCAAGTAAAGAACCAACACGATTGTTTTAGTATTTTAGAATAGAATTAAGGGATAGCAAATTGGGATTTGCAAAGGCTAAAGTGGAAGAGATTGCAATGGTTAAGACCTGAGATTATTAAGGATCAGAGAATTTTCTGTCTTGCCTTCATGGAATTTGAATTGATTTTGATAAAATATGTACTGGTAAAATGAAAAATTAAAGAAAAGGAGAAAGGAGGAGAAAAGGACACCCTGCAAACCTGAAAAAAGTGTTATTGCAATGTGCGTGTGAAAGAAAAATGGCAGAAACAGAAGCTCCCCCAAAATCATCATAAGCATATTGAATGCTGAGAACATAAAATGAACTTTAAAACATGGTGGGTTTTTGCACATGCATGCATATGGTGTTTGTGTGCTTGTTCATACATACGCTACTATAGTTCATCACCCGCCAAGGTGTAGTAAGATTTAAACTTACGAAAAGCTAAAGTTGTTTTCCATCTGGAGTCTCATTTTAATCCTTTGATTTTGCTGTAGAAGTCTTGGCACTCCTGATGGTGTTTCGTTTTTTTTTCATTAACTTTGTGTGCACAAGGCTTTTGTTAATTTTGTATCAAATTTGAGTAAAATGTAGGTAATTTTCGTACTATAAATTAAAAAAATAATAATATAGATATTTTCTTACTTTCTAGTCCCACATGGCACTGTGCTTACAAAATGCTCTCTCCTAATAATTTTTGCCATGGTGGTTCAATCCTTATCTGTTTCAAGAAGTTGGAAACTGGAAAAAATGAATGATTCATTTTGAACAGCTATTTTGGTGGTGCACACATCATCTTAGATACGACTTTACATAAAATGGATGGGAAAATGCTGCTTTATATACCTCCTCCACCTACCTATTTAAATGAAAATCCGTAAAACTTGAACAGGAGACTGTCATTTGGATTTATTTGGAAAGAACATTCTTTAAAAATACAGTAGGGAAAAACAAGGAAGGAGCTGAGGAGTGGTGAATAGTGATCAGCTAACTGTGAAATGGAGGAAATTCTGTGGCAGTATCAGAACTCGCCCTTGGCTTTAAGCCATAGGAGTTTGCAGTGCCTGAAGAGAGAACGATCCAAACCAGCTGAAATAAAATTAAACCTTCAGCAAGGCAAAAGATAAGATCTGCGTATGTTCTCACACATTGAAGCAGAAGCAACTGCTCTCCAAAGTGGTTCGGGTTGGGTTTTTTTTTCACTACTTTGGAGGATGGAGAAGAAAGGGAGAGGAGAGGTCTTTCGTTAGTGTTCTTGGAGGAAGGCTGGATGGGCTGATGTTTCTGGGAAAAAGATAATCAGAGAAGTTAAACTTTTTATGAAATGGGATTTTTTTGAAAAAAATGTATATCTTCTGCATTGGCTAACAGTTGTGTTATTTTTCTTGCTGTGCGTACTGGCTTGAATTTGCTGCTAGTCTGTTATGTGGTGTTGTGGTGGGTTAGCCAGGTGTGTAAAATTCAACACTACAAAAAAGGCAAATACTATGATGATAATATGACAGCTGTTTTTGAAGTACAGAAACAAAATCCTAAAACTACAATACACTTTTCCTCATATATAATCAGAATAAACTAGTACATTGGAAAAAGTTTACTACAGCTTTGAATGAACAGTGAATTAATTTAATGAAACTTCTGTTACACTGGTTTTGGTTCCTCATTAATTACTGAGAAATAATCCACATTTCTCAAGGCAGGAAGAAGTCATGTATAAAAATACCATTTTAATAATCCGTTGATCTTTTTCACTCGAACTGTGAATAACATGGTTTTAAGGGTTTAGTTTAATCTGTCTAGAACACTGTTTTTCTTGTTTGTTTATAGGCTGCAGATATAACTAAATCCAGGCAAAAGTCCTGGTGAAGTCGATGAGATGGTATACTTGCACAGTCTGACCAGTCAGTTATGAATATTCACATTTTTTTTGGGAGCAGATGGTGGTTCCAACCCTGTGCAAAAATATTGTCATGAGCATTTCCGTTAGTACTTCTTATGTTCTAGTTCTTTTCACAGCTCTCCTTCCATTCAGGACACGTTTGTTGTAAGAAGTATGTGTTCTGACAAAATATTTAAAGGTGAACAAAGAGAGAAGGTGGTCAGAGAAGAGAATAACTTTTCCTTCTTCATACTGTGAAAATGACTGCTCTGCTTAGTGTGTCTCTGTGTTCTGAATGATGGTGTATACATGCAGCATAAATGGATGAAAGAAAGTTTGGCTTTAGAGAAAATAAGTTTCCATGTTTTTCCGGCATCCTTTCGTCTTACAATATTAGTATATTGCATTTCTTAATTTAAATTACCACTGTAAAAAAGGCATGATAGATTATCTTAAAAAAATTAAATCCTCTGTTTCCAGTAGTGGAGCAGTATTTAAAAGGAAGCTACAAAGACACCTCAACCACGTTGGAGGTCACATATTGTGACGTCTTGTAGCGCAGGTGGAGCTGGAGCCGCTCTGGTGCATGGTGACAGACAGTGACCTGCTTTGCTAGGGCTGGGCTTTCAGCTGGCCTTTCAGATTGAGGGTGGACAAGCATTCCGGGTTGCTGTATGGGAAGCAGGAACTGGTCTCAAGGAGCATCAGCTTTGTTCTTCTGCATTATAGCGCAGCTGCAGCTCCCGGTTACCACCTGCAATAAAATGAGCTGCCCGTACACAGGTAATCCATTGCTGTGGGATTGAGGCTTTTCTCCTAATAACGCTTTCATGAACTGAAGGAAGTCTTGCCAGTAGTTTTACAATGCCAGTCCTGTGAAGTTCTACGGCAATGTTGTAATTCTCAGTATTTATAGAATTTCATTAAACATCACACCTGTTAATTCCCCATCAAACTGAGGACAGCGAACCAAAGCAACTTAATTTGAAGAAAAAGGACTCTGCCGTGAGATCTCAGTGGTTCTTTCCGTGTCTTAAGTATATTCACTGGGATTATTCTGCTGTTATCCTACCTCTAATTGTTTGTTCAGTGAGGTTCTGTTGTAAATTGGACAATTGTTAATTGTTTGGTGCAGGAGTTGTGTTGTCGTGTGAATTTTGATAGACATTATCGACCGCAATACCACTGGTAAATTTTGAGTAATTCTGCAATCCAGGATTTAACAGCTCTTTCTAGTAGAGCTTTAAAATTTCATAGTTGTGATTTTTATCTTTTTCTAAAGTAGTCCTTTAACTCATGTTCAGAAATAAAAGAATATTCTTCTAGAAGATGTTCTTAATACTTTATGCAAACTGTCTTACAGGGAAAAACTCCTATTGCAAAACGACCGATACCTTTACTGCAACTGATTTGAAAGAGCAAAGGGTCAAAAATCTCCTAATGTGTTTTTGAAATCTGTGTGTCAGCACAGCGCATTTCAGAAGGGCTGTTGGGACTCTGTAGAAATTGCATTTCTCTTTTGATTTTAATTTTATACCTGGAGAGGATTAGGGGTTATTAATTTCAGCTGATGGTCAAAGGGTAAAACAGAAAATATTTTTAGAATGGAAGATGCATATCAGAGAAGATACGCACTCGGAGGAATGTGGCACGAGGAAGTACTTACATAGTTTCATTATTATATGAGCGATGTAGAAGAAATTTTTAGCAGATTTCTTTCTACGTACTGTGCCCAGTCTCCGTGTTTTATTTGCTGTTAGTTGGTTAATGCAATATTATTCATGACCTTGCTCCCCACTGAAAAGATATCTTACATAGCAGAATATCATTTAAACAAAAATATAATTTCCTAGAAAGCAATATTTAGCCATTGATTTATTTACTCATTCTGACTTTCCATCAGCTATTATTTTTCCAGAGCTGCTCTCTGTTGACGGTGACCTTGCAAGATGACAGATTAATTTCAGCGTTTAGGATTTGTGCAGGCTGCTACCCAGTCTCGCATTTTACAATATGTGTATACAATACATAGCATTCTTTAGTTCAGTTTAAAGCAGTTTAACTTTGAACAACCCAAACTCAGATGCAGGAGAAGCTTTAACATTTCATCCATCTTTTCCCTGCTCTCTGCTCTGATGTTCCTCCTGCCATCCGAGAATACCTTGTCTCTAATCTCGTCGCTGGCAGAGCAAAGCAGAATCCCCAGAAAGATTATGGTGCCCAGCTGCGAGATACACTCCAAATCTGTCAAAAATCTTAGTAGCCGCAGTGAGTCAGTCCCAGCGCTCGACTACAATGTACAAATGTCAACTTCTGGCTTTGAACTGACAGGAGGAGCTGCGCAGTACAAAGAGCCTCATTACCGGCCGGTGAGATCTGCCTCTCTGCAGGTGCTGCTGCTGGTGCACGGAGTTAATTTAGCAGCTGCCCTTTGAAGAGCAGCCACATCACCTCCAGTCCTCCCGGCTTCTCCTCCCACAAATGTCTGTAACAGCTTACCTGCCACTTACCTGCTTAGGTTTTTAAACACCAGGGTGACATTTCTTTGGCTTCTGGGAAACTGTTTCGCTAGCACTGATACTAATGTAGCAATTTTAAAATAGGATTTTAAAAACAGGATTTAGGGAACGTTTTTAACAGTTTTGCAGTCCTCTTGAAAGCCATGTTGCAACTGACCTGTGTGTTTTTTGGGTTTTTTGTGTGTGTTTGGTGTGTTTTTTTTTTTTTTTTTCTTTTACTGATCCAGACAGGGCCTATAAATACATGGTGCAAAAGGTCCTAAGAGGAACATGTTAGCAGCTGGGAGCACGTAACTTCATTAACAGTTGAGACTATCCCAATAGTTGTTTTATTTGCTGCTGGTGGAAAAAATAGTTAAAAGCTGTGAGAACTAACTAGAAAGAGAGACTTCTGAGAGGTACAGAAAATTCACTCTGGGCGCCTGTGCAAGCCATATTGTTTCCTGAGCAAAAGTGATTGAAGTTTGAATTTGCCCAGCAAATGCACACTGTAGGCATTCTGCACTGGGACATTACAGTCGGGTTTAATAGCTTGAAATTAGAGAAACCCCGTGGTCAGTGAGGAATCATTACTGATGGAATAATTACCTTCTTGTGGAAGGCAGTTATTCACCCTGCGCCGTGTCATGTTTGTAAGGTGTGGGGGGGCTGACACGGGCCGCTGTTCATCACAGCTTCAGCTGATGTAAAAACTGGATATTGGCCTTGGCCTCTTGTAGTCCTGGTCCCAGCCCTGCCTTCACTGGCTCTTGTGCTCATCTTTGAGCTGAGTCCAGCTTGGGCTGCAAGGAGGCCGCAGCTCCGGGTGAAAGAAGCCTGTGGACCACCTAGAGCTGCCAGTGAGGTCGAAGGAAAGCACTTCGATAACAGGGGCTGCTTGAAGGTTCATTCCTCGATAGCTGCCTGTCCAAACTTAAGAAAATCAGCTACCAATCCTGTTTTTTAAAAAGAACTACTTATATGGTAGATGTACTCCATTCTTTCTAGGGACAGCAAACATACCATAAGATTGCATGTGATTTTAGCATTTGGTTTAACACCCTATGAATGTTCTGTTTCAACTGTATTAAAAGAAAAAGCTTGAGTTCTTCATAATTCCTCTTATCTGCCTTTTTTTTTTTTTAAGAGAAGTCATTATTGCAGAAAGCAAAATCAAAACTTCTGTGTCTTTGTGACCTTAAATTTACATCTGAGATATTGCATCAGTTAACTTCCATTTGAGATTTGATTTCCTGAAGCTGACTGGCTATCAGCATGCTTTCAGTTGGGCAGTGATAGTGTCCTGTAGTTGAAATTAAGATCCACGAAGGAACATTCCTTGACAAAAGTAGAAGAAGAATCCTATTTCCTTCTCCCTGACTATCACTTCTTCCTTGCATTTAACCCTGCAGTGAGCTGGCTAGGGAAGGAAAAAAGAGCAGAAACATTTTTTTAGTGGAGTTTAGGGAAGACTGAAATAAATTTTCCATAGATGTTGCTCTCTGGAATGTCTCTTCCTGAGGTCAAGACAAGCTCCGGTGGTCACAGGTAGGCAGCAGGGGGAGCCTGCATGTGGGGAGGAGGATGTGGCACCACTCTCGCTGGCAGGAGGCACTTGGTAGATCTGCTTGGGTGTGTTCCATTCTCTTGTACATTTGCTGGGTAAAGGAGCTACTTAGCTCCAGAACTGAAGTGCTTTATGGTTTGTATTGTAAAACAGCATTGTAAAGAACCTGTAGAACCTGTATCCAAGCAGAAAAATTAAATGAGACAAAAATTCACACAGTTTTTCTATTGTGAGATTGTTCTTGGATAACGGAGCACTGTGACTCTCCCAATGTGGATGACGAGGTTTATTTGTCACTTATGAATGGGAAATATGAGCATACAGAAACTTCATGAGCAAATCCAGAGCTCTCCATGCAGTGGTTGTGCAGAGGTTAACTTTGTGGTTCTTCCCATGCCTCATCTAATATGATAATTGCTTTTGGCACCTTTGTGTCTAGGCCTAATTCATCTTGCAAAGATAAGGTAGTAATTTACCACTTAACCTCATTCTTCATGTGCCAAATAACACAATAGTACATTAAGAACTTAGACATGCAAGTTGGGAGTAAAGAATGGAGGCCAATGTCTTGGGCAAAGCAGTATTGGAACAGTAAAATAGGCAGGATCAGAGGGAAATTCTACCTCAAAACAAGTAATGCTTTAGCATAAATAAAGATGTGTTTGTGGATTTCAAAAGAGGGCATGGTCCAGGCAGTATTGCTGTATCATTAGTGGCGTTTTACGGTAGGCTCTGCAAAGTTGCGTGTTCCTAGTTAATTTTTAGTTTTGTGCTATTACTCAGACACACTTTGTGCAAATATGCCTTGGTCCAGGCTAAGAAAAAAAAAACAAACCCCAAACCTGAGACGGTTTTTAGTGTATTTGAAATGGGAATGGCACAAGTTAGTCCAGATAAGGAGATATTACAGAATTCCCAAGGAGAAAGACTGTAATTGCTGCTTGGGATCTGAAGAGGAGATCTAAAGCGTAGTTGATGGTTGATGCTTTCTTCATTAACTCCTACGTGTGTGAGTTATGTTTATAGTTGAATAATTGTTTGTATGTAAATAAAGCTATTGCAGCTTTCTGTTCCCTCTGTAAGGACAGTTTTAGCTTAATTAGGTAGAAGAGAGATGTGTGGGGAGCTGGGCAGCGTTCATCTTGTGATTCATTTGAAATTTGCTTCCTGTGTATTTGCTGCTTGCCACACTTATTGAGGGTGGTTGTGGTTTTCTTTCTTTTTCTTTCTTCGTGGAAAATTGTGCATTCTTTCTTTCTGTTTTTAATGTAACAGCTGACATTTCCAGTCTTTCTGGAGAACTGAAGGAAGGTGAACTGTACCTTCTTTTCTGGTCACCCAGGTGGGATGATGTACTACTGTTGTTTCTCACTGTAGATGTTTGAACAACTGTAGAATCGCTTTAGAGTTAATCATATTGTGGCTTTCTTACGGTGCGATAGAATAAAAATCATGAATTAATCGCTTCAGTGGATCTTCACTCCTCTTACAGCAAAGTTGCACTATACTGTAAATGCTTAGTATTATGTCAGTTCCCTAGAAGTAGTCATTATCGCCTACACACTTGGTGTCAAGTGCTGCTTTCTAAAGAGATTAGTACCTTCTCCTCCTCCTCCTCCTTCTCCCCCACGCTTGCTCAGCTAAGGAGAAGAAAATACAAATGACTGCAACTGTACGGGATGGAAGATGGGAAGTAATGCCCCTGATTTGGTTGCTGTTTCAAGGAGAGAAATGAGGTGCAGGATTTGATTCCCCTTCACTAGCACTCCTCTGCTGACCCAGTTTCACCTGGCGTCAGTGGCTGAGTGCGTAGGTCGGAGCAGAGCCGGGGCGAAGCCTTTCCAGCCTCCGGCACGCTGCAGAGCCGTTCCGCAAGGACAGGGCGTTGCGCGCGAGGCACTGGAGAGGAAAACACACGTATTTGCTTTCTCTGTGATAGGGATGGGAAGCAAAACTGCAGTCAGTGCAACAATAAAACCAAATCCAAATCGAAGGGGACCTTGAACCCAAAGCACTTTTTATTTTTTTCTTTTTCTTTGTTACTTACATAATATACTTGTGGCTGTGAGAAGATTTGGCTAATTGGACTCTTATCAGTTATTTGCCAGTCAGCTGGCAACAACCACTCATACCTCGTATGAAAGAGAGTGAATTTGTTGTCTTTTGCCAGGAAGGACCTCCAAAAAGAAAGAACAGTGCAGAGATTAACTGGGGAAAAAAAAGGAACAAAAATGCGATTTCCTTTTTTCCACAGGTGCTGTCCCATTCACCTGGACGCTGCCTGTGCCCCCAATGAGGAGCCCAGAACAAGAAAGAGGAATAGTATCACAAAGGAAAAAGTTAATAAAAATGTCCCAAGCACCACACAGGTGTCTCAGTTATGCCTGCTGTTGTGGAACAGAAAGAATAGCAAATAGCAAAAAGCTTTTTTCACAAAGGTTGAAGAAAGTCAATAGAACAAGCTGTTAGGAAATGCTGCCACATTGGAAAGATGTGGAGGGGGGCCATGTTCCTCCCCATCTCTTCATTTTATTTTTTGGAATTTCTAGTCACGCTAGCTAAGCACACGGTCTGAATGTTTCTGCTGAAATCTGCGCTGAAACAATTCTAAAAAAACTTTTACATTTTCTTTTGCTTCCTGTTTAGCATTCCTTTGAAACAAATGACTGAGGTTAAAATTCCTTGCTTCTATCTTTTTCTGCCTTTAAGCAGTCTCATACAGCCAGAAGCGTAAGATTTTATGTTTGGATAGTCATCTTAATAAGCAAAAAGCTGTGTACCTTAGGCTGCGAGGTTTAAATTCTGTAGAGAGATGCCGTGACACCAGCAGTCTGGGCAGTGGCATTTCACTGCGTTCGGTGGAATTTTCATTGCAGAATGTTTACTGGGTCTGTTCTGCTCATCTTTTCTGGAGGAGTTTTATGTTTTTGGAGCAGAGGTGTCTAAACTGTGGCACTAACGTCACTAGTGGTGCGTTTCAAAGTGGTGTGCAGAAACGGCAGCTCCCAGTTCTGTCTGCACAAATTCAAAGCCCTGCTGCAGGCTGTTCCTCTGCTGGGCGGATTGGCCCGATTTGTGGCCGTTCCATGGGAGCTGCTTTCTCTGCAACCTGCTTGCTCTCCTCCTGAGCAGGACCTTGCTGGGAAGAAGGCCGGCAGTTGCTGCTGGTCGTGGGCAGCCCCTCCAGGCCAGCCAGTGAGCCTGTGCCGTAAGGCAGCTGGCAGAGGAAGGGCGTTGTGCTGGGATTGGGGGGTTGTGGAGCGAGTTGGGAAACAGTTCTGGAGGTGCAGAGGGTGAGGTCTTGCTGCCAGTGTCAGTGCACAGGTAAAATAAGTTTGGAACTCCTTCCCTGCAGAAAGCAGGGCTGTTAGTGTCGGGAATGTTTTTCATATTTAAATAGTGTGCATATAGATAAAAAAATCCCCTTCAGATAGATGCTTGGCAGTAGGAGCTCACAGAAGGCAGAAACAGGATGGTAAAAAGGTAGTAATAAAAAAACCCCAACCCTATTACTGGAGGTTTTTCTGGAGTTCTGGAAGCACTGGGCGTGTGTAGGAATTTGAGGAGGTGCTCTAGGTGTTGCTCAGTGCATCCAGAAACTTTACATTCACATAAACCAAAAAATTGCATGTGTTCTGAAAAGATTTTTTTTTTTTTAAAGAGATTCTAGTTCAAGTCTGAGTAAGCAGTTACAATTCAGTATTTTTATCTGAAGAGGTCTGGAAATGGGAGTAGTTTTGACAGGGAATATGCAGTGTGGAAGGTAAGCAAAAGAAGTAGGAGCTGTTTCCAGAGGTCGGAAAGAAGATCTGGGCTAGCTGGGGCTGGAGCTGCTTCAGACCTCAGTCTCATATTGACTTTCATGCTTGATAAATCTGTTCTGAGAATTGACCAGAATGTAGATAGGTTAAAAATTGGGATAAAGGCCCCTTGAGCTGTTTTTAGAGGTTTTCTCATCCATGAAAATAAGAAAAAATGTTCTGTGTTTTTAAGAACTCGCTGAAAAGTCTGTAGTCCTGCTCAGCTCTGGTTATGTTTGGTAAAGCATGGAAAGTGAGCTTAGACCTCTGAATTTTTGTGGCAATGGGATAGAGTGCAATATAATTCTTCGGTGGTTTGGCTACTTAATATTTCTTTTATATTTATGCTGTTGATTGTATCTGTCTACGAAGGACCTTCAATACTGAAAGATTATCTGAGTATTTAGCAATCTTCTGTTTGTCCTCACTGTACATTTGGGAGATGATCTATTGTGTGTATATATATATAGGAAACAGACATGGTGAAACTAAATCACTTGGTCAAGGTTACAGGGAGAATTTGTGATGGATGTTGAAATTAAATCTAGATCTCGCTAGCCTTGAGCTAATACTGTTAGAGCAGGGTCATCCTCCTATCCAGAAACCTCTGCGTTCATCACAGGCTTGTTTCTGGCTTTGGCTAAGTTTACTGCAGACAAAACCTAACTGTGATACCCAGCCTGGGAAACTTTCACTGAAAAGCTGTTCAAGGAGCAGTCCCCCACCCCAAACTGCTGAGCAGTGTGAGCCCCTGCTTCTTTAAGTGCCGTGAAGAATTTGGAGTTGTTATGCAAGTGTGAGTTTGGAGTTCAAAAGAGCCTCAATGAAGGTTTTAGTTGGATGGAGAGGAAGCACTTTATTTGAGGTAGTATTTAGGAAAAGGATCTTGGAGGTAGTTTCAGTCTGAGTAGAACTGAGCTCATGATGGAAGGTCCTGGACCTCGGTGGCAGGCAGGTGCTAACGGGTCACTGGAGGGATGGGGACATGCCTGCCTTGCTTTTGGGTAGAACTGTCAAACCCAGTTTTAGGTATCTGGCTTGAGTACTGGTAATATAATTGGGACAGCATGAAGCTCAGCACAAACGAGTTGCTCAGTACTCAAGTATTTTTCAGGATGATGTAACTGAACAGAAGCTGTGCTAACTCTCCATTCTTTTACAGCTAAATATACATCTCCGTAGTCTTGGTGAGCTTGAGCTGGTTGTGTGGTGATGAAGAGAAAGGCAACATTTTATGTAAGGCGTGTGTAGGAGATCTGAGAGAGATCTCCACAGGGATCATATTAGAGCTTATAAATGTGGAAATGGTTATTGACAGATGAAGTGTGGAGTGGGAGCGGAAGGGAGTAAAGCACCCGAATCTCACTGGTGGGTTATCTCCAGAGAAGTGCTCAGTATCGCAGTTTGCTCTGTGTCAATCACAACTGATGCCTGATTTCATTAGGTGCCAAATTTTTAAAAGATTGGTTATTTGTTTGAAAATCAAGAATGAGACTAGTCAGAAGCAGTGATGCTTTATCTTCTTAACAACTTGAGGTCTGAAGCCTTTAAAAAAAAAAATCCAAACATCTCATTGAATTTACTAGTAAATCTTTGTAAAACTGTATTACTTAAACTTAACTTGATGCTGGTTTTTGTACATCTCAGTAGCAAATTTTTTAGTTCCCACTGCTGAATACTGAGTGGACAAGTTCTGTGCAAGTCACTAGTTGTGTTTTAATGTCATTGTTTGGACTGGTTCTGCAAGGGATAGAAAACCTTAAGTGCCAGGCCTCCATTTTCTTGTACTTGTTATGCATTTTTTTGAATTAAGATTGGAATCACTAACTTACTCTTCTCATGCTGATTCTGCAGGCACACACAGCATATTTTACTGATGTAACTCCATTGCAGTCACTTTCTCTGTTCATATTGCCCAAATAAATCATATGTGTAAGTTATCACTTTCTCTATTCGTATTGCCCAAATAAATCATATGTGTAAGTTGTCTCATGAAACAAACAAAAAAATAATAAAAGAAACCAGATTTTCTTACAAGTGAGGTAACTTTGGTCTTTACAGACTGTGATTTCAGGATGTCCGTTGTTTGTTTGTGGTGATTATTATTTTTACCTTCGAAAACACAGGATCCAAAATTTGTATAAATTAAATATCCTCGTGCAGGTTCTTATTTTATTGCTGTTATATCTCTGATCTGTATGATTCACGTTTTCCCACTGGATTCCTTAAATACCATATTGAAGGTTTTCAGGTGGTGTCCAACACCGACCTCCATAAACTGGGGTCATCTTTTTACGGCTCTTTTCCTGTAAGAGGTAGGTAGACACCTGGCTTTGGCTTGGAAAGGAGTAGAGCAGAATCATCAGCACTTGGTGTGTAAACAGTAGAAAAAGACAGGAACAATTGTTGTGCCTTAGTGTCTGGCTGCCTGAGAATGAAAGAAACATTTTGGTGTTGTTGCTGGAATGGAGATGACTGTTTACAGTAGCTCTGTGGGTTTGTGTGTTTGGGGGTTTTTTGTTGTTTGGTTGGTTGTGGATTTTTCTTTTTTGGCAATTGTAATTTATTTTAAAAGATCAGAATGTACTGTTATAAAATTTGGAAAAGTCCCTTATCCGCACAGTTTAATGCTGGTCTCTAGTTTTTTTAGCCAGTTCCGTAACACTAACTAGAAATGGTATTTGACAAAAGGATTCGGAAAGTGTTAAACTGAAACACAAGCAGGTCCTCTTCCTTCCAGTGCATTGAGCTTCTTTCATTACAAATACCTCTTTTCACACCCCTTGAAATAATATACTCTAAAGGAAATTAACTTATTCTGATTCTTAATAATGTGATAGACTTGGAGTTTATTTCTGTGTAGTTAATTTATTTTTAGTTTAGACTGTGAGAAAGTAAATGATGTAAAATGAAGTTCTGTTTTAAGAAGTGTCAGAATTTTTTTTGTAATCTTGTATAGAGGAAGAAGAGGAGAAAAAGCTGTCACAAAGGTGTCTTCCCAACTATTTTAGAGGATAGACACAGGAAATCGTTCTTTTTCATTTCCTTAATAACAAATGATCATGCTCATACCTGTACACATTTATCTGAAAACCATTCTGGACTATGTGGAGTGCTTTGCTTTCTGCTAGCATCAGTGGCAAGAACTAAGAGTACGGCTACAAGTCTGATGCGGGGTGGGTGTTTTGCCCTTCAGCATTTGCATAGGATCCTTATTTAGCTATAAAATGGTCTTTCTGACAACCAAGGGGTGCCGTTTTCTCTTAGGACAAATTCCTTTGGACAGCTCCAGACTTACATTAAATTTAGGATTCTGTATGTTCGTTAGTTTAAATAATAGGTTGAACTTATAAATGTGGGGTCTTGTACAGTGTCGTGTAAGGTTGTGACGAATTGTTTTCCAGTTAAGCCTGTGAACACAGTCTGTTTTCTTCATGGCAAATTCAGCTGCTTTTGGGAAGGGAAGGTGTTGTGACTTGCTTTGCTGGGTACACTGAAGGGAAGAGGGATCAGGCTGCTGGAGAGCGACCTCTTGGGCGGCTCTGAAACAATCTAGAGCTCTTGAAGGCGGGTTCAGTGGAGTCAGCTAAAACATGACAAGCAAATGCCTCAGCAAATGAATGCAAACACTTCAGGTGGCACGGTGGACTGCTGCCAGCGTTGAGTACACGAAGTGTTGTGTGTGATCATTAATTAAGGAGGACCCCAGGATTTTCATAAAACGGGAAAAATCAAAGGCTAACAGCTTATGTAAAATGTTTCTTCAAGAAATCGTTGCCTTTTTTAAAGGCTATTGGAGCTTGGCATTTAGGTGTTTCTTTAGAATTAATTACTTGAAAGTCAGTGCTACTACCTGTCATCTCAGTGGTTTTCGGAAGCTTGTATTTGAGTCTTCTCTCCCCATTCACAGAAGTTTATATTTATAAAAAATACATTATTTTAAAAGTGGAAAGCATAATTTTTTATTATGTTTCATTATATACTTTATTATTTTGTCTTTTACATGTATTTTGATCTTCCATTGTTGTTCTTGAGATACAATTAATGAAACGGCAAGAGGAAAAAAACCTCAGTGGGATTTAATTTTACAAATAATATGCTGAGGGTTCGCATCACTACTTTGTCTAAATATAATGCTGTAAGCATTTCTGTTGCTTGTGAAAAAGATGATGTTTGGGAGCTACAATAGCTCTCAGGAAACCTAATTTTCCCCTCCACAAATCGAAGTTAGGAGTATTAAGTATAATTAATATGAAATATCTGTGTTTAACTGGTTTATGGTATGTAAGCACAGAACATTTAGATGCCTTTAGTGAACTAAGTTGGGGATGTGATGCAGGACTGCAAAATTTATTTTTATCTTCAAGGTCAACTAACATCTTTGAACACTGACATCAGTGTTCAAGAAATACAGGGCTTAATCCTAACCTTGAATGTAACTGTGTAGTTTCACTGTATACAGTTTTTTAAATATACATATATATATATGTGTGTGTATGCATTTACTTATTACCTTTTCCTTGAGCTTTTGAAAATAGCTCTATAGGCTGTACATTTCTAAAAACTGGAATGTCTGACAACATAACAATGAGGTATACAGGTCATCATCGTGGGACAATGCTGTACAAAAAAGTGACTACTTGTATATAGAAATTATTAAGGAATCCTTCCAAATATATGAGTTTCTAAGAAGTAATGCTATTTCAAGTAGAGTTGAGTAGCACCTGCTTATCTGATGGTGCTGGACACTTCCAACATTATTGAGCTGAAATGACAGGTCTTAAATTCTTAGACCCTTAACAGCCCATGCATAAACCACCTTGTAACAGTTTAAAGAGTTAAAAAGAATGATGGTTTTCTGCCTTTGACTGGTTGACAAGTGCTTCTGATTTTATCGCCCCTCTTGTTAGCTTTTTTTTGGAGTGATTTAAATAAATTTTGCCTATTTCTTTTCTTAACCTTCCAATGAGGCTTCTGTTTTTATTTAATAGTAATTTACTTTAAAAAATCAAAAAAGTAAAAATTTATTGAAAAAAAGAAATATTTTCACTCTTTATGGAGATTTGGGTGTGTTATCATGATCTTCAATATTCAGCATGTAAGGGCACATGCCAGGTTACAAGTAGTACGGTAGTTTATGCCAGGCTCAGATGGGCAGAGGCTGTTGGGTTTTATCACTATGATCTGCAGTTTTATTACTGCCCATTAAGACATCCAACAGATTTATCTGGAACAAAAACCTTGCTACGAGGTCATGTGTATGAATTAGCCCTGGAAAAAAGTTGAGGGTGATGTTAGTCATCCAGGGGGACAAATTTGCCTGATGGTCCTGAAACCTTCCCCATGCTCTCTGTAGCCCTGTGCAGGGGAATTTGCCTGTGTTCGTGATGGGAGCTGACAGATGACCCAGAGGGAGATATATTACCTATTTTTCCCCCCCTGCAAAGTACCGTGTCCTGTTCTTTGTGTTTAAAACTGGTCATCACTTTCTTCTTCCATTGCAAACATATTCCTACTTTGTGAGCATTGTCGGGGGGGTTTGAGTGAAGAAAAGAGCAGTAACTCTGCCACTGAGAAAAGGTAGTTAAAAATCTAGTCAACAAGTCATTCGGACTCCACAGTCTGTGCTCACTGGTAGGTTAAACCTGGGTGTGACCCACCATGACTTCCCCTAAGTAAGAAAAGTGCTTTGGGTTCTCTCCTCTTGGTCTTTTGGTTCTTGTATTGCCTGGCCACTGTACAGCATCCTTGGGGCGCAGAGGAGATACTGCTGTGCATTGTGCGCCCATAAATCCTTTCTTGACCCATTTCTGACCAAACGCAAGCCTAATTTTTTTTAACTCTTTCTGAAGGAATGGAACTTTCCTGTTAGTGAGGAATGTAGTTATCTGCAGCACATGAATGTTTCTGGCGAAAGATTATTATAATAACGCATAGTTTGAAGGATTATTTCACTTAGGGAAATACTAGGAAATATTTCCATTTAGTCACACTGCTGGTTTGACAGGCACCGTTTCAGTCCTCAAGTCCCTGCTCCGTTCTGCTTCCTGTTGCTACCTGGTGAATCTTTCACCAAACGTTGAAGAAGACAACATTTATCCAGTGCAGTGTAGGTATTTGTCAGGTCAGCAAGATGAAAAAGTGATGGATCTAGGGCTTGTCCAGACATGCAGATGTTCTGGAGGAAATTCGTGTGAGGGTGTGTTTATTCTGGAATGCTCCCTGTCTTTGACAGTGAATTAAAGAAAAACAAGAAGAGGCACACACAAAATAATTGTGTTTGGATGTGGGGTTGTCCTAGACTAGATATTGTGGGTTTTTCTTCTCCAATAACGTTTTTGTTCCCATGTAGAATTATTCTGCACTACATAGTCTTCTTTGTTCTAGAATAACATTTATGTTTTGCAAGCCCCTAAGCTCTGTTGCTTCAAGAAGTCATGAAATTCTGGCAAAACTGTCACAGCTGTTGTTTCATAGTCTTGAATCTGGGATTAAGAAAGAGCTAATGGATCTTCATGACATGGTTCAGTCCGAAAGATAAGCATGATGCCCAAATAATCTTCATTTACTGTGTATTTTTATTTCATATACTGTGTATATTTGTTTCAATAAGATTTGGGTTTGATATTTAGTTTAACATTTAATAAAGTGAATAAATATGTATAAATGATATGTTATATATATGTGAACATTCATGATTACAGTATCTATATCAATAATTCTTTAAGCTTTCTTATTGTAAAGCTGAGAAAAGAATTCCCATTGCTAAAGAATTTGAACACTTATTTCCCTTTTATATAGAACTGTAAATACAAATTCTGAGTTCTCAGAGTAGTTAGTTTCTACATAAAAGCCACAAACAACTGGGGAGCCCTGGTGAGCGCCCCGTGAGCCAACATGACCTGACTGGTTTGCCCACGGCAGGAGGTTGTGGGATGGGGAAGGACATGGGAGGTAATAGTGATTTGTGTGACAGGCAGGCTGCAGTTCCTTCTGCCACACAGAGGAACATCAAGAGCTGCGTGTCTTTTAGTTGGGCTTTGTGGCCCTGCAGCAAGGAGAGGCTGGTGGCGCTGGGAGCGTGGGGACAGCCACCTGCAGGCTCGGGGTGGCTGTGTGGCCCTCTGGGCTGGGGCTCCTGGATGCCCTGGGGACCTCCCAGGTGTGCACGTCACTGTGCGGGATGATTACTGGCACTCGCAGAACAGGTCACGGATACCCATGGCTTAAAGCTTAACAGGTCAGATTGCTTTACCCAGTAAGCTATACATAGACTTTTATCTTATTATATTGGAAAAAATCCCCCAACACAGCAGAAGTAATTCCCTCAAGGTGATTAATTTCTAGGAAGTATGTATCCTAGTTGTATTATTTGCTGAGCTGTCAAAAGTTCTTATTTAATAGTTGGTTAAAATTTTGTTATCCCTTTTTAATTGTTGAGAGTGATTGAACCTTGTCCCACTGTTATTTGCATTTATGTTAATAATTTGTTTTTACTAGAATAATATATTAAATAATGCTGATACAGGCTTCAGTTCTTAGCCATTTGATACAGGCTTAAAAAAGACTACAGTGGTAGCTACTGTGTCAGTCTAATGAGATTTACAGTAAGGATACCAAGGTATGCATGAAAAATCCATCTATTGAAGAATATCTTAAAAGGAGGATATGTTTTCTTATTAATATTATTAACAGGCCATATTTGTACTTTAATTCTCTGCTATTATTTATTACCTAATCTATCTGAAGCATGACTGTAACAGTTGAGCAATTTAAATCGAATAATGCTGGGTTTCTTTTTAAAGATGCAATCCAAGGTCATAGCATGACTTAGCTGTGTAAAGGTGGTGCTTAACTTGGGATTCATACCCATGTCATAGTCATATGCAGTTTGCCAGTAAGGGATGCTCCTTCAAATGCATCCTGGCTCTGAATATATTTTTCAAATTGAAGATAAGTGGTTTTCTGTATGGAGCATTAGCCAGTAAGAAGGAAAAACAACCTCTGTAAAACTGGGGTAGTATTTTTGCATCAGTGATATCAGGAGAAGGCACCAAACTGAAATTCTTATGCTAAACTTATTTGTTTTTTCTCTGGGAGAATAGTTTTGGAGAGGTAGAGATGGGTCCATGTAACCCATCTCGGCATGCCAAGTTTCAACCGCATTTCCAAGCGTGCCTGAAAGTTAGATTGTCTGAAATCTGTAGTCTGATGCAAACTGGTGTGATCCTTTGTAACTGCAGAATCCTGTAATTTGAATTTAAATGTCAGTATCCTGCCAGTGCCTATAAGGACCTATAATCTCCAATAAAACAAAAAAAGCAGTGAGATAAGACCAAAGAGCAAATATTAACACTTCCTTCTAGAACACAGAGGAAGGAACTCACATGGTGGAAAGCAACAAATGACTTCTGTGTCGCCCTACTCGTACCAGTATATGGTGTTGAGCATACAGATTCATGCTAGAAGACAGTTGGCACAAGCCCTGTTTCAAAGGCTGGCATGTTTATGGGGTTTAAATGTGTTCCACATGAAAGGGTGATTCCTAAGTGTATTCACTGTCTCATTCTTCACTTCCTAAAAGCTGTGGCATCCTCAGAAGATTATTATTGAAAGCTCTTGTTAGGCCAGTTTATTGGTTCGGATTTGTTCTGAGTGTGAAAAAATAGTTTCTCCCATCTGCATGTGGTGTGGAAGATTCTGTCTTTGAACTAGAAGGAAGGCAAAATGCTTGTATAATACTGCTTTCATATTGTTAGGAACATCTTAGACTGTTGAGATCATGAAGAAGCTGATTTCAGCTGTGGATTTAGGTTTAACTGTATCAGATGTTGCAGATAACTTACTCTGGCAAATACAGATCACTTTGGAGGAGACTGTTAAGATGCTCCTCTGTCATTGCTGTGGCTAGGCAGTGGCAGCAAGCCAGGTTTACTTAAACTTTATTGGGAAGCTCAGGCGTATTAATGCTTCTTCCAGTCGGCTCTGCTTTCCTTAGGTTTTGTTCTTCTTGAAAGGGCCTAATGACCTTTCTTCCTGCTCGGGTGATCCTGAGAGTCTGGTTTTGGTTTTTTGGGCACTGATGCTGTGACAGGGAGGGGGACAGCAATGCCAGCCCAACCTTGTAGACATTTGTTCTTTAGGGGGATGGCTGTTATGGAATGGAAGAAGAAAAATTTGTGTTTTCATAGGTATCAGATGGTAGAGATTGAAGGACGGGAGGTGACTGCAGTGTTTGCTGTCTAAGAGGTTTCCTTCCAGGTATCGAGAAAGCTGGGATTCTGAGCTAGGAAGGGAGCTGGTCAGGACCGCAATAGTTTGTCAGTCAGAACAAGCAGTGATTTGTACAGTAAAATAAATGTGGTAGATGTAACAGAACAGTTCAAGGCAGCTATGAACTTAGGTGGTTTAAATGCATGCTTCTCGTCTCCTAACCTCCAGTACTTCACCGGGTAGACTCAGGTGTGTCAAATACCCTTCCCTCAAAGGCAGGAAAGAGTTAACCAGTCAACCAACTTCTAACTGCTGTAATTTAAACTAGTGAATATACCTATTTTATAGTTAGGGAAATTGAAGCACAGTGGGATCAAGTGACCTACTAACACCTCACAGTCAAGAAGCAGCAGGGCAAGTCCTTGGGTTTGACGGTGCTGAGGTCCCGCTCTTCTACTTCTTTTATTAGGTCATGTTGCTTCCTAGGGTAGCAACATGTTTGCGCAGTTTGGAGATGCAAGCTGTTTCTTTGCAGAAATATTACTGCAGAATGTTACAAAACTGGAGAAACACCGAGTCTGAAAACAGATGTAATTCTTGTTTTTTAAAATGTAGCAAATGAGGTTTAAAAATACGAAAGGCTGCCAGTTTGCTGTTCTAGTTTAAGTATCTGGGTTATGATTAGAAAAATATTAGAAATCTGCTGCTGATTTGCAAGTGCTATTGCTCTGATTGGACAGCCTCACTTTTGAAAAGGAGGTCTTGGTCCCCAAGATCCTGAAAGAGGAATTAAAATTGTGTTCCTGTGTTTCCTGTCATTAATTATCTCATAAAGACCTTGAAATGTCCTTATGATGTCTATCACCAGCACGTATGGAATTAAATTTTTCTCCAAATAAATTAGGTGCACTCTTTCTTTTGCCTCTGAATATTTTCTGAATTGTCAGTTGAAGTTTTACTGGAGAAGTAATTTTTGAAGCCATATTTCAAGCTCAACAGCTAAAGTCTCATTCCTTTCACATCCCATAAACATTGTTGTGTTTTTTAAACTTAGTCCCAAGAAGCATCTTTCTGTTTTCCTTTCCATTTTTCTGCTCCTTTTCTGCTCCATTTCCACTCCTTGCCCTCCAGTCAAGGTGTTAAATTGTTCTTCGGTCAGAGCTAAATAATGTGCCACTGGACGCCTTAATGAAGATGCACTGACAAATCTTCATTTCGGGAGAGGCACTGTTCTGATGTTATGTTGTTTTGCAATGCTTTGCTGTTACATTTTATGATGAAATATCTAGAAGCAGTGCCTGCTAACACTGTAGCCATTTTGAGTTGCACATGCTGAAAGCCAAGCAAATTGGAAAATATTACTTTTATGCAGTTGGGTTTTTAAAAAGTAAAAGAAAAACCTCAACTCTTTCAGTCCTGAGGTCAGAATATTACTGTTGGTACTGTTTACTAGCTGGCCCATTTCTGGGGTGGAACTGCTCTTTTTATATGCCTGTACCTGTGTGGAGCAGGTGTTTGTTCCCTGTGTTAGGTGGTTTGGTGACTTTGTGGGTAGCAAGTGCACGCTGAGCCCTGCAGCTGGAACCTTGGTCTCGTTGCAGGAACCAGATGGGTTCCTGGCATTGCCCTGCAGCCGTGCTGGTGTTTAGGAGCAGGAGAAGGGATCCGGAGTGTTTCTGAATTTCGCACTCAGTAGCTTGAAATAAGGACAAATATCATTTGACTCTTCATTTGTAGGTTCTTGATGGGAAACCAGGGCCAGCTCCCAGTGCTGTGTGTGGTGCCGTGATGGTTCTGTTCCTGCTCCAGAAGGTGCATCTTCTGGGCCTGAGCTTGGCTTAGGTGCTGGGCCTCCCGGTGCAGCAGGATGAGGATGAACAGCGTTGTGATGAAGGTAGCACCAGCACCAACGGTAAAACACACCCAGCACTGTGAACAGGCTCCAAAGTGATGAGCCTAAGGTTGGTAGCTCGGTCTGATGTGGTAGGGTACTTTGGAGGCCCTACATGAAATGAGCATTGGGAATATTCATGTGAAAAATTGTTCTGTTGGATTGCGTCTGTAATAACATGTTCAAACTAGGATTTTTTTTCCTTTTATTTTTTTTTCTGTTATTTTCGTCCTCTTATTCCCTTGCCTATTCTGTTAATCAAAAAATAAAAATTACAGTACTTCCTGATAAGTATAACATAGGCATTATGGTTCTCTACCTGGGGGGAAGTTTCTGTAGGATGGCACACAATCTTTGAGAGCAGCCGTCCACAAACTGGCAATAGCCAAGTGTATGGAACAAGTTTCTATACTCTTGTTTAATGTCTTTAAACTATTCCTCTCTTCATTCAGGAAAGACAGTTTAAAAAAAATATTCTTTAATGTATTTTTGTACTGTGTCAATCCACCTTTTATTGCTATTCAAATTATCTTTAAAATTTGCACCGAAAAAACAAATTTTAGTGGCCAGTTAGTATCTTCCTGCTTTTCTGACAGAGCAGTAGAGGTCACCAGCATTTATAGCTCTTGTACCTAAGCACAGCATATCTTAAATATAACACTTTTTGGTTCTGTTACTGTTTTGTTCAATGCTTGAATCCAGTGTTGAGCCTGTAGTCCACACTCCTTAAAAGCTGCAATTTATACCAAAGACTTGCTAAGAAAAAGGGGACACGTCTCTGCTTAATATAACACAAAGTCACTGCATATAGTGTCCCGGCATGCATGTAATTGCCTGGAGCTTTCTAATGATAAAAGCAGTTTCACATGAGAAAAATCTGCATTGATCCTGGTCCCAATTTACATTGTACTTCATTTAAAAAAAAAATTGATCAGCATAGATAGAACTCCCTGATCAATGATCCTAGCTCGCTCTCTCTCTCTCTTTTTTTTTTTTTTTTTTTTTTTAAATAGCTTCCATTTTGTTTTGGTGCAGTACAGACTTTTGGTTTAACTGGCTGAATTGATATTCTGAGCAGCGAGTAAGGCAGGATGACGGAGCATCAGCACAGCTACTCCTATTAGTGCTCAGAGAGGTACGCGTACTTGCAATTGCCCGCTCTGTCCAAGACACGGTGAAGTCACGAACCACTGCTGTCCTAGGATAGCATGCAAAAGATTCCAACTTTCATGCAGTACAGACTTTTGGTTTAACTGGCTGAATTGATATTCTGAGCAGCGAGTAAGGCAGGATGACGGAGCATCAGCACAGCTACTCCTATTAGTGCTCAGAGAGGTACGCGTACTTGCAATTGCCCGCTCTGTCCAAGACACGGTGAAGTCACGAACCACTGCTGTCCTAGGATAGCATGCAAAAGATTCCAACTTTCATGTATACTGTTTTATACATGCTTTAAGAAAAACCTGCTGTGTTTAGTCACTATCAGCATTGAATTGTTCGAGGTACCGAATTTGAAGCTGCAGTTTGGAAATGGAACATGTACTGATCACAGTTTACTTTGAAAAAACCCCTATTACACAGAAAATGTTGTGCTTTTTAAAGGACTCATATCTCTGTCTTATTTTTAGTCCTTAGGGGTTTTTTGCACAGCCATTACATGGTATTCAGTTGAAATAGCCTTTTACATTTCAGAATCCTACATCTGCTACTAATTCAAGATAACGGGTAGTTTTTTGTTTGTTTTTTTTTTTTTAAAAAAGAAATAACCTGGAATAGATGGTAAGAAGCTCTAAATAAAATGCACTGATTCCTCAAAGTGGAAGGCTGTTGTTATCATGAGGCAGAGTGCTTTATTTTATGTGGGTTAAGGGGAAAAAAAAAAAAAGAAGGGAAAAAAAAAAGGCAGAAAGCTACTCTGGCATGCATGTATGGTTTTACAGCATATGCTAATGTGAGCAGATCAGATTAAACAGGATGATATTTTGCGTGCTTCTCCTGTATGGATTTTAGATTTCTAGAGGGCACGACAGAAACACAAGGATGACAAAAACGTCACAGCCCTGCAATATTTTTTTTTGTATTTTCATTATAATCAACATTGTTCTTATATAAACAGAAAGAGAGCCAGAGAGGGAGAACAGGCTGTATTTTTGCAAAAGGTGATTATGAAGTAATTTGCAGGAGAGACATGTTTGCTGCATTTGCTGTCAGATGTATAATTAGCCAGCACAGCCAGGGACACATTTGGTACTCCAGCGTTCAAACCCCAGACGCAGCCTGTGCTCTGCTGCAGGGGTGCAGTGGATTTATTGCTTCCCTCCGTCCCCTTGCCCCCTTTCGTACACAACCTTTCGTTCCCCCCCTCTTCCTTCTCAAATGATAGTGATAGGACTTGACAGTCCTTGTCCTTGAAGGTTTCTCCCGTTTCTGGGTAAGTGGCATATTCCTGGTAGTTTGCCATCTTCCGTTTTTGTCATTATCCCAAGGGAAGTATTAAAATCACAAACAACAACATGGTGGTTCAGTCCATTTTTCTTTTAGAGAAACATTTTCTTTCCATACTATGTCTGCCGTTTGCTTTCCTTCTTTAGCAACCTGACAGTGCGGGCGATACGCGTCCCCGCGCGCTGTGCCAGCGAGATGCTCTGGCAGAGCCCCGGCTGCCTCCCCACCTGCCTGCCGGGATGGTACAGTCTGCAGAGGGACTCCGCTCCTGTGGCTGGGCTTATCAATCCCTTACAGATGCCGAACGGTGATTACTCCGCTGTGTAATTGAAATCATTTTGGATTTGTGATGATATCTTAGCCAAGTAAGTAGAGACAGCCACAGCATGAGAATAATAATAATAATGATAATAAAAAAAAATTCTTTCCCCTTTCCATTCTGAGCTTGTTTATTTGGTAATTTGCTTCTCGTGAAGGCGCAAGCTGATGAGAAAATGGTGTGGAGACTGGGTCTGAGTGATGCAGTAGATTTTGGTTCATGCCCTGTGAATCTCTGGAAAGGTAATGCTGCAACTTGTGTAGATTATTCTGTAAGGTCAAACAGAAACTGCAGAGCTAAAAGGCACTCTTGCATCAGAAATCATGCAGGGAGATTTTGGAGGTTGAAAATTCAGTATGATCTTGTTTTTTAAACATATGGGCTTGATTGTGATGAAGTCTGTTATTTAGTGATGAGGAAAACACGTGGATGAGATTTTGCTTTTATCATTGCTGCTAAGAATCAATGTGCCGTTTTGCTTTCAGAAGTGGGGTGCAGAAAAGTGACTAAAATGTGAGCAGTGCAGTTTGACTTTTTTTCTGACTTTAACTAATGTTCTCTTATGATAGGCAAAGACCTTTCTTGTTGGGAAAATATGTAATCCTCAGCTGGGGGTTTATTTATAGAGCTGCTTATAGCTTTTTGATGTGTATGTTTGAAAGTAAAGGGCACACAGATTAAAAAAATCCGAACATTGTCTTTCTCTTGAGATGAATTAGAAACCAGTGTTAAAGAAACAGGGGATTTTATGTAATTTCTTTTAAGACTGCATGATGTTTCCTGTGGTAAGGTGGGGAAGGGCTTTCTGTGGTGTATGGTACCATAACTAAAAATTCTGACAGATAGATTTTAAAAAATTTTTATTTTTATTTTTAAAAAGAAGAATCAGCTCCAAATCCCTGAATGCTGCATGGCAAAGCTTTTGGCTGTTCATGAAACATCCGACGCTTTAACAGAAAACATAAGATTACAGGAGTCATTTCCTATTATGTAAAGGGAGATTCTGTGCATTTGATCCCTGCCTGCGGCGCTGGCAGCTCGGCTGCCCAGCGGTCCCGGGCAGCGGGCGAGCTCTTTCCCAGCCTCTGATTTACTGACTTTAAGTTGTCCTACACAAGCTGGGGCAGTTGCTTGTGCATTGCACATCGGTTCTGAGGACTAAGGAGACGATGGCTGTAGGCAGTCCGGGAGCACTTGGGCAGCCAGGAGCAGATGCTTAGCCCGGTACTCCCCATACCTTCTGGAAGGTAAGTATTGAAGTTGCTAAAAGGGAATGTGTACTCTTTCATGGTATAAACCTGTTCATTTTGGTGTTCACATGCATCCAAGGAGCTGCATGCTTATTTAGGACTTCTCGTCATTTGACCTCCTGATTACATTCTGCTAGGGACTCTGCTGAAGAATTACAGAGATATTACATAAATTAGGATGTTTGAAAGACAGCTGGTGCGCTTAGCATGGAAGAATTGCACTTTTATTGCTGAGATTTGTGGTTAATATTAGATATATGCAGTATGAAATTGATAATGAGGGCATTTGGTTAGTCTTTGCTTAGTAAAAGGAGATTACAGATCTGCTTCATAGTCCACATGTTGGGGTTTATTTTTTATGTTGAGATGCATTCCTGATCACCATTTAATTTGTGACAGGTCATCCATATGCATGACTAGTTCTTGTACGTTGCTCTGAAATAACTGTTTGACTCGGGTATCCAGCAGGTCTTTGATCACATACAGCTTTTACTTTGTTCATATTCCTCTCATTTTAATCAAAATTGCTACCTGTGAAGAAGTGTTTCATATTTTCCCTGTAGTGCTGGTAAAATGAATAAGTTTGTGAATAAGGCAGTAATAAGGCTTGTAGATAAGTTGTGTATAGTAATGCAGCAAGAATTCCCCCCCCCCCTTTTTTTTTTTTGTGGTTGCCCCCCCTTTTCATCCTTTTTGTGTGTCTTTGTTCATTTCTGTGGAGAATTGATTTTGGCCCAGCACATCAATGGTAAATATACTTGCATTTTTCACTGAAAAGGTAATTTTTTTTTTTTTCTGTTGCAAATCGGAACTGAATGATATTTCTCATGCTTTCTGCATATATAAAAAGGTTTCATGCATGTACATTGAAACAGCTTGAAAGAGTTTCATGCTTCTCAGTAGGATTACAGGTTACAGAAGACATGGTAATGATGAACTAGGTATCATACTGTTCTTTCAAGAGCTTCCATGAAGTGACTTTTGTGAGTGCTTTTTTCTTCTGAATTTCATATCATGTATCTAGAAAACATTTTTGAAGGATTCTTCCCCTTTCATGTTCCCCCAGCATTTAAAATATACAGCTTATCTTTTCCAGTGCTGTTGAATTTGGGATGGAAACATTTTTTTCATCATGCTAAAAAAAATATATATATTCCTGTCTGAATATAGAAAATGTCAGCATACATTCTGCTAATATATAAGAATGTTACAAGTGTTTTCCCTTTTAAATTTTCATCCTGCAGCTCATATTGTCAGATGTCAGTTATGTACCTAGTAATTCCTTGGTACATTTTGAAATAAATGTAGAAGTCGTGACCTTGTAACTGTGTCTCAGACTCACCGAAACCCCGGTATGCTGCAGTAGGACTCCAGCAGCTCATAGTTCTGTACATTGAACCCACCTCCTTTTGATAAATGTAAATACTTCCACAGGGCAGCCTTAAAATAATGTTCTGAAGGGAAGAAAGCGGTTTATTTGATTCACCCGACTGTGGAACCTTGTAGAGAATAAGCTTGCCTTTTGCCAGATTTTTCATTATGTTTTCAAGGAGAGACAAAGAAAGGTATTACAGTTCTCTGGATTGCTCAAGTATTGCTATGCCTTTCTGGCTAATTGTTGAAAGTGAACAAAAATTAATTACAGTAATATTATACAATATATGATCAACTGAAAAAACCCATCTTTAAATTGCACATTTCAGAATAATTTTAATAAGTCAATTGAAAAAGGGATTAAAAAACAAGCTGAGGGTGATTGTGATTAAATCATCTGCTCCTAGAGAGGTGTTTTGGTTTAATTCATATATTAAAATGTGTTGCTAAATCTTAAGACAGTCTCTCTCATGCTTTCATTAAGATTCTTTTTTTGTTGAGCCAAGAAGGTAGCAATGAATCCTCTCTGAATGGAGGCTCCCTGGCAGTATGGCTCAGTTGCAAATCAAGCAGCAGAGAGATCTGTGTGACCGGGATAGTTCTGCTGGTTCTGCAGCACCTGCAGTCCAGACGTTGTGCTTGCGATTAGGAAGCCTCAGCTTGGATTCAACTTTCCAGGGCTTTATTATGCACAGCAGGGATGCTCAGCATTGTAAGACTGTATAGAATTTATCCTTGTATGTCACCTATGTATACATCGTGGTCAAAGATAATGTATCCTTAGTGGAACGGTTGCATAACAGAACAATATTGTCTCCCAGATAGTTTGTTTTGTATGCTAGATTTTTTTATATGCAATTATGTATATATAAGTAAAGGATATATAGACTTATATAGGTTATATAAATATCTAGGCTTTGATTTCATACATAAAGCAGTGAAGATGATCAATAGCATTTTATTGTCATTTTTATTTTAAAGTTTGGTGCCCTTTAGTACAAAGCATAAACATACGCTACAATTTCAAGAGTTGTGGGGTTTTTGTTTGAAGTTTTACTGGTTTTATTCATTTCGAGGGGGAAAAGCATGCTTTTTGTGTTATTTTTCTTGATATATGATCTTGGTTTGAATATTAAAACCGGAGATTTGTAGTTGAAGAAGGAGAATCGATTTATAATAAAAGGGTTGGGAATGAGGCATGTTTTAAAATAGCACAAAAATAGGAAAATAATTGTAAGAGGCTGGCATCACGGTAAAATGCAGGACATGTTCCTTCATAACACTGCGGAACAGGGAAAGACGAAGACTCAGAAGTGATGTGGGATCCCTGCTTAAGTATCAGACTTTGCATAGTTGAGAAATGGTAACCAAGTTACAAAATACTTCCCTTCTACCACATTGTATATGAACAAGTTCTTCCCGTGGGTAATATGTTTTTCCTTGTTTTTAAAGTAGCCATTACACGAGTAAAGCATGTAAGGATTGTGCAGCAGGCTAGCAGGCATATCCTAGAAGCAATTCATGTGAAAACCTAGAAGAGGACCAACAGTAATAATTGTGATTTATTTGAAAGAGTTTGTGCGTGTTTTACCTGTTGTCTCCTTTCCGCACATGGCAAAGGTGAAATGGATGGAGAAGCTACCCGAGTTCAGAGTCACAGAATAGCTGAGGTTGGGAGGCCCCTCTGGAGACCATCCAGTCCAACCTCCCCTGCCCGAAGTGGAGTCACCGAGAGCAGGTTGCTCAGGGCTATGTCCAATCAGGTTTTCAGTATATTCAAGGAAGGAGCCTCCACAACTTCTCTGGGCAACCTGGGCCAGTGTTTCACCACTGTCACGGTTTTCTGATCTTTAAATGGAATTTTCTGTGTTTATTTGCTCTCATCGCCTTTTTGCCTTTCACTGGGCACCACTGGGAAGAGTCTGCCTTCATCTTCTGTACTCCCTCCCATCAAGTATTTATACATATTGATAAGGTCCCCCCTGAGCCTTCTCTTCTCCAGGCTGAACAGTCCCAATTTTCTCAACCTCCAACTGGCAGCATCAGGTGCTCTGGTCCTTTCATCATCTTTGCATCCCTTCATTGGACTTGCTCCAGGAAGCCCATGTCTCCTTTGTGATGGGAGCCCAGCAGTGGCCCCAGCACTCCAGATGTCTCAGGGGTGCTGAGTGGAGGGGAATGCTCCCCTCCCTTGGCATGCTGGCAGCACTCTATCTAATGCAGCCCAGGAGGCTGTTTCCCTTCGCTGTGAGGACATGTTGCTGGCTCACAGTCAACTTGAGGTCCACCAGGAACCCCAGGGCTTTTTCTGCAGAGCTGCTTTCCAGCTACTTGACCCCCAGTCTGTCCTGCCTGGGGTTGTTCCTCCCATGGGGCAGAAGTTTGTGCTGCCCTTTGCTGGACACGCTGAGGTTCTGTTGGCCCACTGCTCCAGCCCACCAAGGTCTCTCTGAAGAGCAGCTCGGCCATCTGGTGTTAGCAACCACTCCTCCCCATTTTGTATCATCTGCAATTTGCAGAGGGTGCACTCAGTTGTGTCATCCAGGTTGTTATTGAAGACAGTTGGCTATTGCATTGCAAGAAGTCTCTTGGAAGGAGAGGAGTAGACCTGGAGCTGCAGTTTCAAGATTTAGCCCAGAACTGGAGCGCTGTATACTAAAAAATGCCAAAATACGGTCCGTATTCTGGATATGTTTGTAGTTAAGAGCGTGGAAGTTTCAATATTGGAGTCCAATACTTTGTATCAGCATCCTAGATGCACTTTGATATGTATATAAACTTTTTTGAGGACAGAAAAGGAAAATCAATTGATTTAGGTTTACTAAAAGCTTATTTTATATATTAAAGAATGAAGACTCACAGCTGATGAAGTAATTTCAATTCATAATCTCATTCCCTGCATTTCAATTAAAGTGAGTTAAAAATAAAACCATATGAAATTAATTAAAAATAAAATTAGTTTTAGTCCAATATGATTTGAATCTTGCTGAAAAATCTGTCACATAAAATGAGGAAAGATGCTTATTTTTAAGATGTTGGGCAAAGAGATATTTCAGAGCAGTCATCTCCTGTCCAGCTCACTGGCATTCCTAGCTCTTGACCTCTGGAAATCAGTTGAGAAGCTGAAGTAAATGACACTCCTCATATGTACACTTCGTCTGAGAAGATTTTTACCTAGACAAGAGCTGTCTTTGGTATGATAAGTTATCTTCTGTGCTCTTATTTGAATTGTGCTCCGTAGTCCAATTCAACACAAACTTTGTACCTCAGTTTGAGATGAGATACGGTGTTTCAAATGCCTTCAAGGATTCCTCCCTCTGTGTATCCCAGCCAAAGTCTGATAAGACAATTCCCACCTTGCTAGAGACAGCAATCAGCTGCCACAACTTTAAAGTAGGGGTAAAACTGCCCATTGGGTTGGTTTAACAATTGTTTTAGGTGATAGCCAAGTCCCTCTGCATACTACCATAGCACTGTCAATTGGGGATTTTATACTGGGCTTTAAACATAAGGTCAGATAGAGTCATTCTTAAACATTCTGGGAAAAGCATTTGTAGAAATAGCTCAAACTTTTTCCCATTAGCGAACAGGTTAATTAAAGCTGGTACAACATGTCAAGACCACAAGTGTAGGCTCATGTTGAGCAGGACTGAGAGCTTGCTGTCAGGGTAAGCAGGCTCTGTCCAGGAGAGCTGAGTCACCCAGCTGGCTCGGGTGAGGGGGGAAATGCCAGCCCATACTGGATTTGGGTACTGGGGTGTATTAAAGATCCAACATGTACCCTGCTTCATCTCGCACATCGGCTGTCCTAAGCATCCCCTGCCATCTGTGTCCAGGCATCTCTCGGAATTTTAGGATTCTCCCCTTCCTTCCAGGGTCTTTTGTCCAGTCTTCACTTTTTTATCCCAGGTGCTGTTTCTTTTCTCTCAGACCACTTCTTTGGGGAGCATTTTGTTCGGCCTCCTCTTCCTTCTGGAACTCGAGGGCCTTGGTTTTCCAAATCTCAATAGTCTCTGCGCAGAAGCACAACATCTGATCATCCTCTTTGGTGGTGCTGTCTCATGTCTCTTAATAACTGGATGTCCCACTGTTCTTTAGTCCAGGTATTATCAGAATTTGCAGCCAGCCCATTCAGGTTGCAGCCAGCAAGAGGCAGGCGTATGCATGAGAGCTGAACAATTTTGGTCATATTTGTGCCATCCCACACATCCAGTTACCAGCTGCATTCTGCATTTAAGCCATTTTTCACCTACAACTGCAGCATGCTTATCCACTAATAGGGATGGTGAGGACCTCCGTTCCTGTTGCCTTGATGACCTCAGGCTGTTTTGGAAGCAGACATTGCCATCCACAGGCTTTGTTGCCGTAGGTTTCTGTGCGTTAGCGGCCCTTGAGAAAAGTTACATTTTACAGAAGGATGGTGGCTGTTTATTTTGGCATGTGCAGTATGTATTGTTTGTCTTACAGGATGCATGAATATATTGTACCGATCGTGCTCAGCGTCTGAGTAACCTTGACAGAAGCACTGATGCTGATGAAGCACAATAAAAAGACGCTGCTACCATTACGCCTTGTCTTTCAGAAAGGTACGCTTTGTGTCACATAAGTAATTGGAAGATAACAGTGTTCCCAATAAACTGTTCCAGCCTCCTTGGGAAACGTGTGATCCCAAATGTTAGGAGGCATCATTGATTTGTGCCCTTTGCAAGGCAGTTTAAGAAGGAAACCGTTGTCCTGGTTGAGGACAACTATTTAATTTTACCCTGCATTATAATGAAGATTTTGCATGTTGTTCTAAAAATATATCAAATGATGTTTGCTATTAAGGGACCAGTGAAATGCAATTACCATGAAATAATGATTTTGTGTTGCTTTTCCCAATGAAATGAGACTGTCATCCTCCCTCCCCCCAGTACTTAAAGGAATACCTGTTTATGAATAGTTTAGCTAACCTGGGAAATTCAAAGAAGAATTGTGTGCAGGTTCTTAGATGCAATGCAAATTGTTGCGCTATCCAAGGAGAGCATTTGCATTTTGGTAGGACTGGTTGTCTCTGTAATGCTGGAGTAGTAAATTGTTATGCAGAGAACTGCAGGATAAAATGGTAGTGCTAAATCAGCACTACAGAATAAGATGGCTGAAAATGCCAGGAAAACAAGCTCTTGAGCAGGAGGATTACAGAAGTAGTGATATGACAAATTTCTATACAATGTACCTCTCAGCTTTCCGTATAGGCTTGGGGGCAAACTCCTAGTTCTGCAGGTTATTTTTTTTTGTTGTTGTTTCATACTAAATGTTTGGTGCCTCTCTCATCCCCACACCACATTGTTTTTCATTGGGCAGGACAGAGCTCCTGTCACTGAGGGGCAAGGGGGATGCCTGGTATCTCTTGGATTGACCTGAGAGAACATGAAACGATTGCCCTAATATTTCTCTGGTAGCATCAAGAATTCCCCTTCCAGGCACAGGGGTTTTGAGCTGATGTTTTATTACTAAGCAGATGTGGGGAGTTGTTAGTCCCCAGGGCACTCCGTTTATGTTTATGCACCACTATTTGCAGAATCTTCTGTTTGTTTGATTTTAAATCTTGTTTTGGTTCACCCAGAATAGTATTGGGTATTTCTATCTCTTCTACGCAGTGCTTAAATATTAGAGTTTTAGGTATAGAAAGTGGAGGGGTGGAATTTATTTACATGTCTAGGCTGAAATAGGAAGACAAAAGGGGATTATATCTTTTCCAGGACTATGTGTGATAACAATAGGTGCTAGGAGCACTGGAGTCTGGCTCAGATCGAGTTCTTTGGGATGCAGGTGGGAGCTGGCTCAGCCCCACGCTGGGGGAAGCTGGGGTGGGCCAGCTGCTGCCTGGGGCTGGGGACAGGCTTGACCTTGGTGAGGGGACAATGTGTTAACAGAGACAAATTGTGCTCGGACTGGGGAAAAAAGATACTCTGCTGCAAAGATTGAATTGCTGCCTATTTCTTTGGTTATCTTCTTATGAATCTTGATGTAACTGTTCATTTTAAGAAACGATAGTCACTGTGCCGCTCCCTGTCTTGTTCTGGACCCCCCTCTGCCCAAAGCAATGCTTACAAAATAATCAGAAAGGAACTAACAACCTGAGGAAGGGAGATGTAAAATCTGCAATGCAGAGATAGAATTATATATTTATCTGACTTCTCCTGTAGACAGATGATTAATATAGTACCAACTCCAGGGTTTATAGCTTGGTCTATCATTAAGGTTCCCTGAAACACTAATGTGAAAAGATAGTAAATTAAGTGTCCTCTTCCCTGCCCTTGTCCTCCTTTTTCTAGTTTAGAAATACACTTAGAAGTTTTAATCTGAAAACATGATTCTGATACCAGAACTGAGGATGGAAAGAAATGAAAAGGAAAATGGAAGACATCTGAACTCTTTCTTATTGAACCTTTTGAAGCAATCAAATTGAGTGCATGAGGTCTTAACATACACGCCTCATTTACATGTCTTCTTTTGGATTCAGAAGGTATCTTTCAAAATATTGCTAGGAAAGTATTTTTGGGATTTTTCTTCCCCCCACCCCCCTTGTTAGAAAAAACTAGAATATAACTTCTTAATCAGGTCCAGTTTCCTTCTAAGGAAATCTTGTTCCCTTCCTTTATCTTATCTGGAGCAGATGAAAGCTGCAGATATGGGACTTGTTATTTTTAAAGTTTTTATTATCCATAAGGTTATCAGCCATACTTTAGTAGCTTTAATTGCCAAACCCTGAGAGAAGGATAATGACAATGTTTAGAATAAATAAGAAACTGAGTGAGAATGCTATGAAAGAAGAAATTATATATTAACCAGAAATATGCATACATATTATTGCTTTAAAACAAGGCACTTTATATTGGGAGACAGTAGCACTGATCTCATTCCTGAGATCCTCTTGCTTGTGATCAATGGGAATCAAAGAAGATTAGGGTCTGTGATTGTGTATAAAGCCCCTGTGCTGGATTTATTACATGAGGTGAAATACAATGCCTCACCCTGCTCTCTTTGGGCAGAGGCATGACCCAGGGGTTGCGACACTGGTGTAAAAATTGAAGTGGTACGCTCAGTGCTGAAACCGCTGACACAGAAACTGGAAACTGCTAAAGATTTTCTGCTAATTAGGACAGTTTTCATTTTGAAGCTTGCTTGAGAAGAGTTCTGACTATTGCTGGGTCAGGAAAGGGATAAATCCTTCAACAGAGAAAAGAAAATGCATGTGTGTGTGTATATATATATATATGTATATGTGTGTGTATACATTTATAAAAGCACCCCAAATAGAGGGCAGTTGCTAGAAAATGCTTTTTGTTGTTCAGTGTACTGTGTAGTTTAACTCCATTCAAAGTTATTCTTTCAGTGGTTCACTTGAAAACAATAACAATTTTGTACTCCCTCCCACACACAGGGTCCCCTCCCTTCCTCAGTAATTCTTGTCTGACCTTACAACTAGTTCTCTAGAAACTCTCATGCCAGCTGCCAGATATTTCTGATTAGGAGTTACCCTCAGGAGCGCTCGCAACACGTTACCTCGTTGGTCTGTATTTTGCATTTGTTCTGGAGTGAACACAGAGCCTCAAAGCTTGAGGTCTTAGTTAATTCAAAATGTGATATGGATTTGACTTTCTCTCCCATGGCTCTGCCTTTTTATAGCAACCAAGTCCCACTGCAGGAATAAAAAGACAAATATGGGAACATTTGTGATTGCTTGAGATAAAAATTTTTTGAGAGCTATGGAATTAATTCCTGCGAAAGATTGGACAGACCATGAATGAACAATGAACCACTTACTCCATTAAGTCACAGAATGCAAGAAATCTACAGTGATGCCCATAAGGGCTTGAGCAAGCTGATGTTAATTCAGTTTAGGAAGGAAGAGGGAGTGTATCCTATATCCTACTCTTTTTTTTTTTTTTTTTTTTTTTGTCTTTGGGGGGAAACAATGCAACAATACTCTTTTTTTTTTTTTTTTTTTTTTTTTTTAGTCTGTGAGGTGAACAAATGCAACAGAAGTCTGGGAACAGGGGCTCTCCCCCAGACCTATTATATGAATTTAAGTGAAGATTGATCAGCTTCCACGGGAAGGGCAGAAGGTGTGATATTCTGTGCTTGTCCGTAAGAAATTGTCTGCTAATGAAAAAAATATATAGACCAGTGCCAGTGGTTTGGAGGCTTTTTGGGCTGCTTAGAGGATGGAAAAATTCTTGATGCAGTTAACTTATTTCTGAGGGGCTCTGTCATTGGTGGCAGACTCTTCATTCTGTCTTGTTGCAAACTAAAGTCTTGACCCTCAAAAGACTCACGGATGTTTATGGCAAGAGTTTGAGTGCAGCTATGTGACTCTGTGCTGCTGGCATTGGAAGAAGGCTTTTATGGCACAGTTCTCCAGTCCTATTGTCCAAGCATGACAGTAGTTGTGAAGATCTTACCCAAGGAGTACAGTAAATACATAAACAACTAGTGATAGGGAAATAAACCAACTGAAAACCCTGTATGTCTGATTTTAAACTCTCTTATATACATTCTCACAGTGTGTACAGAGTGGTAGTGAGACGGATTGTGGCCTGGCTGGAGAACAGAAGCCAGAG